>NC_059427.1:92500-289751 GCF_021028975.2 Sphaerodactylus townsendi
TTCCTGGCTCCACGGGCATTTCTGCTCCCCCCACGAGGATCTTTGTGGCGTCCCCCAAAGCTGGGTGGAGTGGGGGTGAGGTGGGTGGAGTATGAAGGCCCCCCCAAGGCATCGCTCCCTCCCTCGCTTCCCCCGGCTGCTTCCCCCTCCCGCCCGACGGAGCCCCCCCCTGCAACTACCCCTCCTCCCCCGCTCACACTTCCAGGCGGCGATGCCGTCTGCCTCGTCGATCGCGTAGTTGTGGCGGCAGAAGGAGTCCACGGCGGCCCGCCTGTTCTCCAGGCGCAACGTCTGGCCGTTCCAGCGTCGGGCGTCGGGCTTCCCCAGCCCCGTGACGGCCTCGAAGGTCCCACGGCGGCTGTCGAAGCGGACCAGCTCCTGCCGGTCATAGATGTACCTTTCCAGGTAGCGCACCTGCCCGGCCGTCCCGTTGGCAAAGTAGCACTCGTACTTCCACTGGAGCAGGAAATGGGGGGCTGTGGCGACAAGGGGGGGCAGAGAGAAGGGTCACCGTTGGGGGACAACAAACACCCCCACCCCCACCCCCAGACGGGAGGCGGAGGGAGGGGGGCTGGAATTGCAGCTCCTGTTTCCCCTCCCCCCAAACAGACCCTGGAGGAAAGGAAACAGTAATTTTGACAGAGGAAAAGGAAAGAATTTGCCTCTCTCTGACAAGATATTCGAGGGAAAAGACTGGGAGCAGCAGGCGCCTGGCCTCTTGGGAAAGTTCAGAACATGCTTTAATGAGGGTTATTATGTTTGGTTATTTTTTGTCGGGGTGATGGAAATAAAGTCAGGGTTTTTTTTGAAACATTGATGTGTTAAACTTCCCACAGAAGAGAAGAGTTGTTTTGATTCAATATGCTTGAAGTTGAGAAAAGACTCCAGGACTGATGGATTTACTGGAATTTTTTAATAACACATAACCAGAATAAATAATTTGTATACCACAGCATCTAATGAATGATATATTGAACTCAGGCAGACGAAGCTGTGGTTACAATCAAGGACGTAGGTAAGGAGGGGGGGGTTCTCGGGTTCAGAACCCCCCCCCATTACATGTCCGAAGCTCCGCCCCTCCGTTTGTGGGGTTTTTTCCGGTTTTTGGCCTGCAGGGGGTGCAGTTTTTAGGCTAATGGCACCAAAATTTCAGGCTATCGTCAGGTGACACTCATTATGATACCAGCCAACTTTGGTGAAGGTTGGTTCAGGAGGTCCAAAGTTATGGACCCCCAAAAGGGGTGCCCTATCCCCCATTGTTTCCAATGGGAGCTAATAGTAGATGGGTCTACCCATTTTAGGGTCCATATCTTTGGACCCCCTGAATCAAACTTCACTAAACTTAGGTGGTATCATCAGGGTAGTCTGCTACTGATACCATCCCGGTTTGGTGAAGGTTGGTCCAGGGGGTTCAAAGTTATGGACTCCCAAAGCGGGTGCCTCCATCCCCCATTGTTTCCAATGGAAGCTAATAGGAGATGGGGGCTACACCTTTGAGAGTCCATAATTTTGGACCCCCTGAACCAAACTTCACCAAACCTGGGTGGTATCATCAGGAGAGTCTCCCAAAGATACCCTGAAAGTTTGGTGCTGCTAGCTTAACAATTGTACCCCTGACAGCAGGCACCCCCCAAATTTCCCCAGATTCTCTTTTTAAATCCACCCCCTTCGGCATGGATTTAAAGGGAGAATCTGAGGTCCCCAGTTTAAACATTGAAAGTGATGTTGTTTCAGGGTGGGGGATAATCCACCCCAAAACAGCATCACTTTCAATATTGTTTTATCTGGGGACCTCAGATTCTCCCTTTAAGGTGGATTTAAAAGGAGAATCTGGGCTCCCTAATTTAAACACCATTGAAAGTGATGCTGTTTGATGGTGGATTCCAGCATCACAGCAGTTGCCCATGGGGTGGGGTGGGGGTGCGCAAACCTCACATTTTGCACTGAGCTCCATTTTCCCTAGCTACCCCTCTGCCTGGAAGGGAGAGAGAATGGACTGCCAGTTGCCAGCTGGGAGCCCAGCCGGTGGGGGAGCCGGGGCGGGCGGGTCACGGGAGTCTGCCATCCCTAGCCTTGGAGAGCTGCTTTTATAAGCACTTAGGCTGGGGTGGGGCTTGGGGAGGTTTTTCCTTTTATATTCCCCTCTCCACTGCCTGGAGAGGTCCTCCAGCCCCCAGGTAATGGTCGTATTTAGGACTCAAGATGTGGGATGAGGCCAGGTGGGAACCGCAGGTGTGCTTGTGCGTGCGCACGTGTGCTTGCAATCCTATCTGGCGACTCCTCTGGTTTCTGACTTCCCCGGCAACCAAGCATGAGTGGGGTGGGGGAAGGTTCTTCCCTGCAGGGTTAGAGCAGGTAGGCACAGTAGTAAGTGGGGCACAAAATCAGGCTCTCTGGGGGCCAACCCCCCTGGGAAGTTGGGGGGAGGTTAGCTGTTTTAGATTCTCATTGGCCTAACAATAGAAGAGAGTGGGAAATGAAGTAAGTGAAATAACCATGGGGGTGGGTCTCTGAGGACCCTCCCCCTTCCTCCATACGCTCCACACACACACACACACAGAGAGAGAGAGAGAGAGAGAGAGAGAGAGAGAGAGAGAGAGTGCTCTGCTTACCTGGGGGCTTGGTTCTTCTTTCCATTCCGTGGACCATGGAGGGAGCCACAAGCACCATCAGTAAGAAAGTCACTGGTAGGATCTCTCCAGACCCCATGGATGCCCCATGGATGCCCCACATCTAGGCCTAAATGGAAACTTAATTTGCTCTCTGCTGAGGAGGGAAATGACTTTGGCTTCTGAAGTCCCGTGGGAGAGGCGGGGCCGTGGCCCAAAGGAGCACCAATGAGAATTCCTTCTGGGGAAGCGTCATCAGTCTCCGGACAGAAGCATCAGCAGCTGCTCCACTTTGAACAGATGTTTTGTTTTAAACCCATAGTATGAAGAAAGTCTGTGTGTTTGTGCGCGCGCAAGAGAGCAGGTACGTGCACGTGAGAGAGGGAGGGAGGGGGTTATAGGATCTCTGTGTCCCCCCCCCCCCGCCTCGTTCAAGCGTCCAGCTGGTCCTCTCTCTTTGGGACGGGGCTGTTCAGCAAGGAGCGCCTCCTGGGTCCGCCTGGGACACTTTTGGTCCAGTTTGGAGGAGGATGCGGAGGGAACGGGGGCTCTCCCTGGGATGAGCCAGGAAGGGGGGGACCCAGCGCCGGACTTCCCCCCAAGGCGTGGCAAACTGAAGGGGGGCGGGGCTCAAAATCTAGGGGGACGGTAGTATCTTTGGTGCTGTCATTCATAGCCTCATCGGCGTTTCTCGGAGGTGCCGCCGGGGCCTCTCAGACCAGCCTGCGGTCCTTTCCAGCCGCTCGGCTCTTTCACCCAGCAGCATTTATATTCCAATTCAGGAATCCTGAATTGTTGGGATTGTAAACGCCCCTCCTCCTCCTCGGCTTTGCTCACCCCCAGGGGCCAGATGGGGGCACGGCCGGGGGGGGGGGCTCTGCCTGGTACATCTGGTGTGAGCTGGTAGTAGAGCAGCCCGAGGGCCCCAGAACCCGCGCCCCCTCCCCGGGGTCAGCCCTTGCTGTCAATGCCGCGCTTGTTTCACTCCTGCCGTCCCTCCGTCAAACCACCTTTCAATCGCGCCACCGGCCGCTCCTTGGGGATCCCCCGCCCAGGACCAGCCTGGGAGCGTGGGGGGGGGGTTTCCAGAGGGTCCGGCTTCTGCAAGGGGAGGGGCGGCCCTGCAGCCCCTGCCCGGGAGGCTCCGAGGGGGCGCGCGCAGGCAGAGGGGGCGGCCAGGCCTCTTTCGCGCTCGCTTCTGGGCTCCAGTCGCCGGGAGTTCCGTCTATCTGCGGCTCCCGCAGCTTTCTGGGCTCCCCTTCCTGGCAACTGCTAGTTCATCGGCCAGGCCTTTTCTCATTGGCTGCCCCGCCCACGGGCAGAACTTGATCCGGCGTCTCTGCCCCGCGGCTCCCTCATAGCTGCCAGGCGGCCGTCTGAGAGGGCGGCAGGAATGGGGGGGCTGGTGGGGCACCAGTGGGGGCTGCTGCTGCTGCTGTTCCTCCTGGGGGCGCATGGTAAGAGACAGGGAAGCTGGAGGGAGGCTGGAAGCCCCCCCCCCCCCGGCTGTTCTTTTGGGCACGCCGGGTGAATGGGTCAAGTTCGCTTGTGTGTGTCTGTGGGGAGGGGGGGTATAAGCCCATTTCTTGTCAGTTTCATCCCCTCTCTGGCCCCATTTTGCCCCCCACCCCCAAGTCCGTCACTTGCCCGGACTAGGAAGGAACTCGCTCTCTCCGACTCTCTCTCCCGGGGCTGAGTCCCAGACTCAAGCCCCCGCCGCCGCCGCCGCCGCCGCCGCAACCTATGGGAGAGCTCGATCAAGGCCGTTTCTCTTCCGACTTGGGACCCTGGAAGGAAGCGCCCCACAGACCTGGGTGTGTGTGTGTGTTCGTTAGGGCTGCCCCTTCCTCGGCCTCCTCTTCCACTGGAGGGGGACGGGGGAGGCTCACGTGTGTTGGGGGGGGTTGAGAAGGCTTCCTTCCTCCCACCCCTTCAGGACGAAGCTTCGGGATCTACAGGGGAGGGGCGGGGGTTTCGCTCGGGCGCCTTCAGAGGAGTCGCTCCCTTCTCGTAGACCACCTTGCTCGTGGGGACGGGGCAGGGGGGGTTCTTGCCTGACGCGTGTCCTCCTTCCTTCCTTCCCTCCCTCCCGGGGCGGCAGCGGAGAAGATGCTGGCGGAGTTCCGCTTCGTGCAGCGGGGGCTGGGCCCGGAGGAGGGCGCCGGCGAGGAAGCCTACGACATAGACCGCGAGGAGCTCTTGCACGTGGACGTGGAGCGCCTGGAGGTCGTCTGGAGGCGGCCCGAGTTCCAGCACTTCTCCAGCTACCCGCTCGGCGGCTTGCTGGGAAATATGGCCATGATGCGCGCCCACCTGGACAACCTCATGCGCCTCTCCAACAACACCCCGGCCCAGAACGGTATATCCCCCCCCCCCATATAGGGCAGAAGCCTCAGCGCCCCCCCTCCCGGCCCCCAGCTGAGAAAGGGCCTCAGGGGTTCTGTATGTCCAGAATTCATGTCCCACATCCCGGCTTCAGCCCCCAAGATCGGAAGTCCCTTCTAAGCATCCTGATCCCTGTCTCCAGCGGGACCCGCTCCTGAGGCCGGTCCAGAAAGCTCAGACAGTTTGTTCCCCTTTTTTTGTCAGTGCAGCTGACATCATTGTATCTTCAGAACAACCTTGTGAGGTAGGCCACGCTGAAAATGACCCAAGACCCGCATATCTGCAGGACTGCCCAGCACACTTTCATGGCAGGGGGGTGACTTGAATTTGGGGCTCTCAGATCCTTGGGTGGCACCTGGAACTGCTATCCCAGTCTGGTCTTCAACACTCAGGGCCCACTAGTGGCTGTAAGAGTCAGAGGAAGAGTCTCACACCTGTGTAGCCATTATTCCCCACCCCTCTTTCCCCCCACTGCCCCAAATGACCATAATTCCCTCGTCTCCTTCCCTCTTCCCCTTCTCCTGAGAGATCCTTCCCAGCGGAGGCTGCCTGTTGCCCCTCTTGCTGTGGGGCTGGTGGTTCTCCAGAGCTCGTCCTGCGCCAGGCGGGTCCAGACAGGCTCCCTCCATGCATTGAAATGTCCTCAAACGTCCATGGGAGGAGTGGGGTGTCTTTCCCCTTTAGTGAGCACAGATTCCACTCCGGAGCCATTTGGGCCCTCTGAAGGGGCTCTTGGGGTAGGATCAAGACCTCCAACAGAAACTCTTCTCTCCCCCCCCCCGCACCTAGTCCCCCCAAAGGTGACGGTGTACCTGAAGAACCCAGTGGCCCTGGGGGACCCCAACCTGCTCGTCTGCCTGGCTGATGGCTTCTCGCCCCCGGTGATCAACCTGACCTGGGTGAAGAACGGGCAGGAGGTGAAGGCTGCGGATGAGACGGACTTCTACCCCAACACGGACCACTCCTTCCGCAGGTTCTCCTACCTGGCCTTCATCCCCAATGCCGAGGACATCTACTACTGCCGGGTGGAGCACTGGGGCCTGGCCCAGCCCCTCACCAAGGAGTGGAGTAAGGATCGGGACCATGGGGGAGGGGAGGAAATCATGGCCAGTGGGCTTGTTGGGGGATCCTCCATGGACCACTCAAGCATCACTTGGTGACTCCCACGTGTGGGACAGGAGCAATAAAGAAGGACAAGTCCTCCAGGTAGAACAGTCTGGGGGGGGGGCAGTCCCCACATTGAGGGGTGCCACGTACATGTCTTCCCGTGAAGGTAGAAGAAACCAGCAAGGTTTTCTTGGGCTTGTGGGAAGAGGATTTTAGATGAAAGAGGCTGGCCGTAGATTTGCCTCTTGAGGCCCAAAGAAACCTGCATTTCTAAAAGCGCTCTGGGACCACACTCTGTCAAGATCGGCTCTGGGACCACAGCTGCTCTTGAGGGTTTTTGGGGTCAAAGGGGGGCTGGGGGGGAACTGATGCTGCTGGAGGATTTTATTTGTTTGTTTATTTTATTTATAGTCCCCCCCCCCCCTTCTTACAGAGGCTCCAGGCAGATTAAACACAGTGAGTCAGTACAGCCAACAGAACAAGACACTCATTAAATAATATATTAGGAAATGGAAGTCTGGATCCAACCAGAAAGAACGGAAGCAGAGCAGAAGCAACCACACGACACTTTAAGCGGAACAGAAACTGCATCAAATAGGATCCCACTTGCAGTCAGCTATTCAGAGTAGTGGCCACAGTCCCAATCATTTATCCAAGCAAGTCTGTGAACGGTTTAGTTTTCAGTTTTGCATTGTTTATAGGAAGCCTTCCCAGACAGGCCATTCCATTAAGAAGAAGAAGAAGAAGAAGATGATGATGATGATGATGTATTGTCGAAGGCTTTCACAGCCAGAATCACTGGGGTGCTGTGTGGTTTCTGGGCTGCATGGCCGTGTTCTAGCAGCATTCTCTCCTGACGTTTCGCCTGCAGCTGTGGCTGGCATCTTCAGAGGATCTGATAGTAGGAAAAACAGTGGAGTATATATACCTGTTGGAGTGTCCAGGGTGGGGGAAGAACCATTGTCTGTTAACAAGTAAAGGGTGCAATTAGCAAGCTAGATTTACATGTGTTGAGTGGGATCCACCCATTAGCATGTGAGTAACAATGAAGATAGCAAGGTCAATTGGTGAGAGCATCTGAATAGAAGTAGCCTGGCCTTTGTTCCCTTTGATTGTTTGCTGTCTATAGTCATCCTGTGTTTGTGTGGAGCTGATTAGTCACTGTCATGACTATAGTGTTTTTCAGCACTGGTAGCCAAGTTTTGTTCATTTTCATGGTTTCTTCCGTTCTGTTGAAATTGTCCATGTGCTTGTGGATTTCAATGGCTTCTCTGTGTAGTCTGACATAGTGGTTGTCAGAGTGGTCCAGAATTTCTGTGTTTTCAAATAATATTCTGTGTCCAGGATGGTTTATCATGTGTTCTACTATTGGTGATTTTTCCGGCTGAATTAGTCTGCAGTGCCTTTCGTGATCTTTGATTCATGTCTGAGCGCTGCGTTTGGTGGTCCCTATGTAGACTTGTCCACACCTACATGGTATGCAGTAGCTAGAGGATCCCTCTTATCCTTTGCTGAACATAGCATTTGTTGAATTTTCTTAGTGGGTCTGTAGATTGTTTGTAGGTTATGCTTCTTCATCAGTTTTCCTAAGCGGTCAGTGGTTCCCTTGATGTATGGTAAGAACACTTTGCCTCTAGTTGGCTCTTTATCTTTGTTCATGTAGCTTGTTTTTGGTCTTGCAGTTCTTCTGATGTCTGTAGTACTACTTTGGTTTTGACGGTTGATTTATCTTGGGTTTAGGTATTTCAATGCCCAGTTCTCTTATGACCACTAGTGCCGTACTGTACATGAGCTGATTAGTTTGTTTGATGGATGTTGTTTCAATTGTCATCAGTGCCATGTTTACATCCCTTGTTATGGCTGTTGTGGTCTTTTTTTGGGCACCATTTTCTCAATGCTGGCAGCCGTGTGGTCTTTCCTCATTTTGAACGCCCATACTGGATGATCTTTTCCCTTAGTTCTTTTTGTCTTTCTGTCAGTTTATCAGATTTATCCATGGGACTTCTGCTGGTGGTTGTACTATTATTTTCTCCCCTGTGCTGGCGTTTTCATCTAGCAGTTCTACTATTATCTCTCCTGCTGTTTCTGGAGTGTGTACTTTTATTTCTTCTGGTGTTACAGTTGCTTTCTTTTCACAGTTTTTCCATCTCTGTAAACACTTTATTCTGTATGATGAATCGCCTTTGATCTGCCAGTCTTTGGTCAGTGATATTAGAATCTGGGTAGCGCTGTTTCTACAGTTCGTATATCCGCCTCAAGTATCCTCTTTTTTTTCTGGCCCTGAGTTGTAGTAACAAGCCATGATGGCATGATTTTCTAGTGCACTATACTTCTTTCTTTTGGATGGTTGGTCCACTTGTAGCCCACTTGTCGACGCATGCCCAGGGACCCCGATGCGGCCCTTGTTAACCCGCGCAACGGCCGATGCGGTATGGAATAATTTTTTGTTTGTATCCCCATGTTGTATGGGTTGGTGGACACTCTTACTCTGGTTGAGACCTGTCTGGCTTGGGAGCCCCTTCTGGTAGAATACATGACCTTAAGCATAGCTCTCAATGTCATCGAAGCACGCAAGCCCCTTCCCCATGACAAGGGGGTGCCCATGAGGGGATGATGATGATGATGATTAGTAGCCATGCCTGGAGTTGATGAACTGTGTTGGAGGAGAGCCCAATGTACAGTAAATTACAGTAGTTCAGCCTGAGCATTGCTGTGGTGTGGATCCAGGTGGTCAGGTGAGTTGTAGCAAGGTTGCATTTTAAACTGAGACCCTGAGAAGGGTGGTGGGCCCAACCCCCACAGTGGGCCCAACCCCCACAGTAGGAAGCCTGGTGGGCCCAACCCCCACACCACAAACTTCCTTGAGCCTGATGGGCCAGGAAAGGGTGGATCAGAAATCCAGTAACGAAACAAACAAAAGATACGGGGCCGTCTTACGGGCGAGGCTGAGTTTTAAGAAGAAGGAATTACTTTGCAGATGCCTTATCTTTTTTTCTCCAGTATTAAAGCTGGATCCAGACTGACTCCAAGGTTTTAACTGAGCCAGCAAAGGTCAGTTGAGAGGTGCGAGGTCCCAGGGAGGCAGAAATCACAGAGGAGGAGCTGGGCCTAGTCCCTCTTTCTGCTTCTGCTGATCCACCTTCCTTTCTCAGATGCCCACAGTGATGAGCCCCTCCCAGAGACGGAGGCGGATGTGGTGTGCGGCCTGGGCCTGGTTGTGTGCATCACGGGCATCATCGTGGGCATCGTCTTCATCATGAAGATCCGGCGGTTGAATGCAGCCAACGTACGCCGGAGGCCCATGTGAGTCCAGCCTGCAGCCAGCAGGCCCTAAGACTGGGGAGGGGGAGGTCTCAGGCTGCCAAGTTTGATGGGTGGGGGACCCTCCCTGTTACTGACGGGTGCCAGAAATGGGTGAGGAGGGCAGACAGGAAGGGGCGGGGCAGGAAAGAAGGTCTCTGTGTCATAGCTGGAGGAGGGGCTTACAAAGCCACACCTTAAATGTTTGTGGGGGGGGGGGGCGCTGGCTGCAGGGGATGCTCTGGAGGTCTCCTCTTTGGGGAATGTCTTTGCCCAGGTACATTCTTTCACCTGCCCTGTTCTCCTTCCATTCCAGGTAATCAAAGGCGGATGTGCCACTCCCTCCCTGCTGAGATCTGCACCTGCCTCTTTCTTGACTTGCATCCTTCACGCCTCTTTTCTCGGCAAAACCTTTCCTCTTGGGGAGACACTCTTCTGATCCCCAACACCCTTTGATGTGGCCCTTCCCCCCCATATCGCTCCCACACTGAAATGACCACTTGATTTCTGTCCTGTCATGGATTTGGAGAGAGCCTGCCATGTCCTGGGCATTCCACTATTGGAAGGTCTTAGATTTCCCTGTTTGCAGCCAGTGAAGGACAGGTGACTGACACACCTTTGGAGTGGATAAATTCCGGTGGGTCACCATGTTGGTCTGAAGCAGCAGAGAAAATTTTTGATTCCACAGCACTTTTAACACCAACCAAGTTTTGTTCTTCACAACAAACAAACCTTTTGTTCTTCACAAACAAACCTTTCCTCCTGGGGGTGGGGGTGGGTGGGATTCTCCTGATCCCCAACAACCTTTGATGCGGCCCATACAGGTTAATCTTTTCTTGGCATAGAGTTAAAGGGATGGAGGAGCTGTATTTCAGCCACAGAGTATTTTCTTCACATCTGGGCAGTCCAGGTCCGAATCCCCACTCCACCTCAGACATAAAATCATACAGTTGGAAGAGACCCCAAGGGCCATCAAGTCCAACCCCCTGCAATGCAGGAACATACAATCAAAGCACTCCCGACACATGTTCACTCAGCCTCTGTTGAAAAACCTTGAAAGAAAAACCTTGATTCTAAGTATTTGGATGGGAGACCTCCAAGAAATCTCAGGGGTGTAACACAGAGGCAGGCAATGGTTAAACCACCTTGCTCAATGCCTCATGTCCTCAAAACCCTTTGGGGTCACCAGAGGCCGGCTGTGACTTGGTGACAAACTACTACTATTAGTAATAACACTGACTCTGAAGAGAGTGCTTATTTTGTTACTGGGAACACACTTTAGGCTAGGATATTCTGATTCCCTTGATTCTTTAGCCTTTCGTGTCCTACAACCATCCTTAAACTGGTGGCCACATTTAAAACTTATACTTTTAGATATAAATGACCTGGAAGTAGGGGTTGGTTAGTGTGGTGGCCAAGTTTGCAGATGATACCAAATTATGTAGTGTGGTGAAAACTGCAAAGGATTGTGAAGAGCTCCAAGCAGACCTTGATAAATTAGGTGAGTGGGCTAAGAAATGGGAAATGCAGTTCAATGTAGCAAAATGCAAAGTGATGCACATAGGGGCAAAAAATCCAAACTTCACATACACGCTACAGGGGTCAGTGCTATCAGTCACAGACCAGGAAAGGGATTTGGGCATCTTAGTTGATAGTTCCATGGGAATGTCAACTCAATGCATGGCAGCTGTGAAAAAGGCAAACTCTATGCTGGGGATAATTAGGAAAGGAATTGAGAATCAAACTGCAAAGATTGTCATGCTCCTGAGAAAGCAGTGGTGCGGGACTGCACTTCTGGAGTACTGTAGTTCAGTCTCTGGTTTTCACATTTCACAAAAAGGATATCAAAGAGATAGAAAAAGTGCAGAGAAGGGCAACAAGGATGATTGAGGGACTGTATTGGCCCTGAACAAGTGGGCTTTTCCAAGGGGAAATCAACACTAGACCAGGCCCATATCCTGGCCCACTTAGCTAATAAATACTCCAAGAGCAGCTCTTCCAAACTAAGTGTGGCCTTTTTTTGGACCCCGCCAAGGGAGCATTCAATTCTCGGTGAACAGAGAAAAATCCCTGAGAGAAAACTTGCAGCCCTTAACACTCCACTCCAAGACTTCTCTTCCTGATTAAACAACTGCACACCCAAAACTCATGCCAGGTGAAAGACCATAGGGGATTTCTTTAATCAAACCCGGTCCATAGTAAAAAAGGGAGTCAAACAGGGCCATGCGTTTTAGCCCCTTTACTATTCAACATCTTCTTGTATGATCTCCCCATAGCTCCTGGCTTCCGGGTGAACGGGCATAGCTCCTAAGATCGGCTCCAAAGCATGTCCTTCCGCTTCTGCTAGTCATGGATGATGCAGCCTCTACTGTCCCTCACTCGTGTGGGTTTAATACATTCCTGCATAAATTTGTCGAATTTCATGCGTGACAAATGACTTGCAGGTGAACTATGATAAAACTAAGATTCTGGTCTTTGGGAAAAGTAACAAAAAGCAAAACCTGGAAGATAAAGGGCCATTATATCGAGCAAGTAACATGTACTTTCAAGTATTTAGGACCCTGGTTTAATACCAACCTGTCATGGTCCACTCCATCTAAAAAATATGCGACTGGCCCGGGCCCAATCAAGTATTGGCTTCTATTAAGAGGTTCTATTACTCCAGGGGTAAATCTCAATATATTCCCCCAGCTCTGCAAGTCTTCCAAGCCAAGGTGAGAGCCCAGCTACTCTATGGAGCTCCCATTTGGCTAATTCCGAATAACAGCATTATCAAATCATTCCACTCCAAATTCTTGCACAAATTATTTGGCGTGGCAAACTGCGTCCCTATATGCAGTCTTTATGTTTAGAATCTGGCCTATATTCTCTATAGAGGCCACTATTTGCCAATTCATTATAAAATTCTGGTTAAATATTCACTACCGAAGCTCCAGAAACTCATTAACCCAACTTACTCTTGAGTGAACTCCACCATTCAAAATGGTGCACAACAGGTTACAGCAAAGATCGGGGAACTGGGTTATGACAGCGACTCCTTCCAATATGCTAACCTTTACTGAAACTTTTTGCCCTCATTAAAGAGAGAGGCTTGTTAGCAATTGGACTATCAACAACTGCAGAGCTTGGCAAATAAATCTTGTTCACCAACAAATATGTCAATTCCTTTCACGCAGGGATACCCCGCCTATTATATTACAGCGCTCACAAATCCCATACACAGGAGAGCCAATATGCTGGCTAGATTTAACATCATGCCATCTCTCATACATAGAGGAAGACTTAAAGGTCTTCCAAGTTTATAAGAGGTTCTGTACCTGTAGCATAGGACAGCTGGATTCCATCCCACACATTCTCCTGAACTGCGTATTATACCAAGAACTCCGATCCAGCCTGCTATCCCAAGCTATAGACCCTATGATTGATTATACTGAATCAGATAAAGTAGTTATGCTTTTAAATTGTCAGGATTTTCATTGTTGCCTTATAGTGGCAAAGTTTTTGTCAGAAGTTTGTAAACTGAATGTATGACAAACGCGAAGTTTTTTACTATTCACTTTTTAACTGGAACTGTGTTTTTTATATTATCGTGTATATGCCAATAAAGGCTTATTGAACTTGATTGAGGGACTGGAGCACCTTCCTTATGAGGGGAGGCTGCAGCGTTTGGGACTCTTTAGTTTGGAGAGGAGATGTCTGAGGGGGGGATATGATTGAAGTCTATAAAATTATGCATGGGGTAGAAAATGTTGACAGAGAGAAATTTTTCTCTCTTTCTCACAATACTAGAACCAGGGGGCATTCATTGAAAATGCTGGGGGGAAGAATTAGGACTAATAAAAGGAAACACTTCTTCACGCAACGTGTGGTTGGTGTTTGGAATATGCTGCCACAGGATACTGGCATAATGCCCATGGGGCAAGGTGGGCAGCTGCCCAGGGCATCACCTTGTGGGGGGCATCAAAATGCTGGGTTCGTTTTGGGGTATTTTAGTGGTTTTCCATTTTTGGCCTGCAGGGGGCGCTGTTTTTAGGCTAGTGGCACCAATATTCTCTCAGCGTATCATCAGGGGACAGTCCTTATGCTACCCCCCCCCCAAGTTTGGTGAGGCTCTGGTTCAGGGAGTCCAAAGAAATGGACTCTGTGCTGGGGTGCCCCTATCCCCCATTGTTTCCAATGGGAGCTAATAGGAGATGGGGGCTGCAGTTTCGAGGGTCTATAACTTTGGCCCCCCTGAACCAAACTGCACCAAACTTGGGGGGCATCATTAGGGCAGTCTCCTGATGAGACCCTGAAAGTTTTGAGACTGTGCATTCAGAAATGTGCCTCCACAGCCTGCAACCCCCCATTGACAGCAATGCAGAAAACTCAATGCAGAACGAAGATTCTTGGGCAAATTTCTGGGATGTTCCTGCAGGGGGGTGCATTTTTGGATGTATCAGCACCAAAATTTCAGGGTATCATCTGGAGATGATGACACCCCCCCCCCAAGGTTGGTGCAGTTTCTTGTCTAGGGGCAAAGTTATGGACCCTCAAAACTGTAGCCCCCATCTCCTATTAGCTCCCATTGGAAACAATGGGGGATGGGGCACCCCCTTTGGGAGTCCATAACTTTGGACTCCCTGAACCAAACCTCACCAAACTTGGGGAGTACCATAAGGACAGTCTCCTGATGATATGCTGAAATTTGGTGCTGATATGTCTAAAAATGCACCCCCTGCAGGCACCAATGTCCTGGTGCAAAAACAATTTTGGTCGTGGTGGAGTGGCCGCCCATGCCGGGGGGGGGGGGGCATCCAACTCAGGTTTTGCCCAGGGCTACAGTTTGCCCAGGGCTGCCTTGTTACACCCCTGCCACAGGAGGTGGTGATGGCTACTAACCTGGATAGCTTTAAAAGGGGCTTGGGCAGATTTATGGAGGAGAAGTCGATCTGTGGCTACCAATCTTGACCCTCCTTGATCTCAGATTGCAAATGCCTTAGCAGACCAGGTGCTCCGGAGCAACAGCAGCAGAAGGCCATTGCTTTCACCTCCTGCATGTGAGCTCCCAAAGGCACTTGGTGGGCCACTGCGAGTAGCAGAGAGCTGGACTAGATGGACTCTGGTCTGATCCAGCTGGCTTGTTCTTATGTTCTTAGATGAGCTCTGCCTATCCCAAACAGATACCCTTAGCATCTTTTTTTTGGAGGGGGGGGGATCTTGAAACAGCCTGAGCTAAGATATTCTGTCCCCCTTCACTTTTGGCCTTGAAAGTCCCATGAAATAATCCTGAAATTGGTGGCCAGTTTTGCAAGGCCATCTGCCTCAAACAGGCAACCTGGGCTGCAAATAGCTGTGGTGCAAGAGATCTGGATAGACTGTGAGCCAGGGTGCTCCATCATCCTTCATTTTCGTGGACTAAAACTGCCAGCACGGTGAACTTGGTGCCCAATTTCCAAAGACCTGGCTGCATGTTTGGATGAGCTCTGCCTGTCGCCAAAGGGGAAACTGAACGTTCATTACAAATAGCAGGGGGGAGATCTGGATATCATGTTTTTGACCCCTTCCTTTATTGGCAATGCAAATGGCACAATTTATCCCAGAACACAGAGGAGAGGAGGAGAAGGTGTGGAACCACTCCAGTGCCAACAGGAGAGACTCAGGAGGTGGTGGAGTGGAGAGAGAGATATTGACTCTGGTGTCAGCTGCCTGGCCGAGTGCAAGGCACTGAGTTCTCACCTTTCAGGACCCTGGACAGCGGACACAGCCGCCTCTGGGATCACTCCTCACTCACTCAGGAATCCAGGAAAGACTTGATCAACCCCCTCCCTTTACTTAGGACTGGGAAGGGGAGAGGTCCTCATGACGGTGCCCTTTTTGAGCCTCCTCTCTGGATTAAGCAATGCCCCGTCTCCCTGGCAAACTGTTCATCTTCCCTCCCCAGGTGAAATCCTCCATGCAAAGAAGAGTTGCTGGTGAGTGTTTATGTTGCTGAGTCTCACTCCAGGCCTGATCCAGACTTTGCAAGCAAGGAAGGACTCCCTCCGAGCAGGAAGCTACTTCAGACTGGTTGTTTCCGGCCAACCACCCAGCCTTCCATCTGTAGGCGAGTTAGACTGAGAATTAGGCTGTGGTCTCCCATCTGAGTCAGCCCCTGGTGGGCACCTTGGGAATTTTGAGAATGCCGGGGGGGGGGGGGCACATCATGAGGACTGGGGCCAATTTAAAAATAACCAGGATATTATAAGCCACGGATCCTCCTAAGACCGAGGCAGCTGTTCCAGAGAGGGCTCGTCTTCGGATCCATCTACTGGTGCAGAGAAGCGGCGGGAAGCCAGGCAGGAGGGGGGCTTCGTGCTGTTGGAGATGCTTTGGGAAACAGGCAAACAGGGGCTGGAAAGCCCACAAGCAGCCACACAGGGGGTCACTGAACCTGGGGGGAGGGATTTCTCCACCTGACGTGATGTAGTCGGATACAGCCCCAGCCAGCTCTCCATTCCGCCAGGCGGAAGTTGGTTCCCATTTCCTTATTTGTAGCTCCCGGTTCCTGAGTTACTCATTGATCTAAAACAGTTTTAACTCGCCTTGCCTGACTTTTCAGCACAACCCCCAAACAGCTCTGCGCCCCAAAATAAACATTCAATGACCAAAGCGCTTCCATTCCTGGGTTCAGGGGGCCGACCCAGATGGTAGATCATGAACCAAGGCCATTTCCTGGCCTAATCATGGTATTAAACAGGACTCGTGTGTGTGTGTGTGTGTGTGTGTGTGTGTGTGTGTGTGTGTGTGTGTGTGTGTGTGTGTGTGTGTGTGTGTGTGTGTGTGTGTGTGTGTGTGTGTGTGTCTCTCTTCAGCCTCTCAGTTCCAGCGATGCTCGCAGAGTCCTGCATGCCGCCCAGGAGAAAAGATGGGCTATTCGGAACTGCTGGTTCGCTCACCCTCTTCTCGTGCATCCCCGGCAGCCCATGAGACCCAGTCCTGGGGCAACGCGGTTCCATTGCTGAGGAGGAGCTGAAAGTCTCTCCTCATCTAAACTTCTTCATCATTCTAAGGGTTCGTTAACAGGGACTTTTGCAAGCACAACCACGGCTCCAAACATTATCGCCCAAACGAAGTTCAAAGATTTATTGGCAAAAACTCCCGAGGTTGAATCCTCAGCTCCCCATAGAATATATCAAATCTTTGAAAAAGGCAGTGAATACAAAATTAATGTTCCAAGCCACAAAGGCTGGGGGGGCAGGAAGGAAGCAACCGACCCTCAGTTATCCACAGTGATAGCCATTTTCAGGTCCTTAGACAAAGAAAAGATTGCAGGAGATATTTGGGTGCTGTGTGGTTTCCGGGCTGTATGGCCGTGTTCTAGCAGCATTCTCTCCTGACGTTTCGCCTGCATCTGTGGCTGGCATCTCCTCTGAAGATGCCAGCCACAGATGCAGGCGAAACGTCAGGAGAGAATGCTGCTAGAACACGGCCATACAGCCCGGAAACCACACAGCACCCAAGTGATTCCGGCCGTGAAAGCCTTCGACAATACATTGAACATCTCTACGGGGAGAAATTGTTCCAAGACACACAGAAATTGGAAAAACTACGGCTCAGGAAAGCACACTTACTGTGTTCTCTAACCTTTCTTCTACGCTGCAGAGACACAGGTACTATCCCATCATTTCTTGCAGCCAAAAGGACTTTCAAAACACCACAGGCTCACCGCATCTATAACCGCCTAGAACGTACGCTTTTACGTGAGAGAATCCACACCACCCGCAAAGAACTGGCAAACGTAGACAGGGAGTTATTAGTCCTTCATATCAATACCAGCCAAAAGATGAGTGCACAAGACTGGGATAAAATTGACTACTTCACCTACAGCAAAATGGAGAAAGACATGGCTTACCACACTAAAAGGCAGAAACTAAAATTCGACAAATGCCAAAAACATCAGGTGAAACCTGTACTGGACACATCACGGACCATCATCAATCTGACTGAGAGGCAACTCTCTGAGGCTGAAGTATCCATCTTAGCAAAAGGAGGCAACTTTGCTGTTACCACCACCAGAATTCCAGTAGAAAACATCATCGCTAATGTGGAATCAGCGATTTATCATCTCCCTGAGGAAGAAGCGGAGGAAGTAAGAGGGGAAACAGCAAGGATTCTGAGAAAGGCAAAACTTCCCTCCAGTAACATAACAAGGAAAGAAAGAAAAGCCATCAAAGATCTCAATTCTGATTCAGAAATCATCATTCTACCAGCAGATAAAGGTAATGCCACGGTTATCATGGAAACAGACCAATACAAAGAAAAAATCAGACAACTTTTGGACCCCACAACATACAAAAAGTCAAAACAGGACCCAACCAACAAAATCACCAGGAAAACCAACACCTTGATTAAAAACTCCTCAATTGATCCAATCATTCGCAAACGTCTCTGCAAATCTGAAGCTCACCCGCCTAGACTCTATGGACTCCCAAAAATCCACAAGGACTCCACTCCACTCAGACCTATTGTGAGTGCAATTGGATCTCCTACATATGATTTGGCAAAGTTTCTGGCCACACAACTACAAATCCATATTGGTCTTACTACACATTACATTAAGGACTCAACTCACTTCATTGAAAAAATCAGCAAACTCAAACTCAACCCCAATGACAAACTGATCAGTTTTGATGTGGTGTCCCTATTCACCAAGGTCCCCATAGCAGACACCATGACACTCATTAACCAGAAATTCCCAAAAGACATCACAGCCCTGTTTCAACATTGTCTCACTACCAGCTACTTCCAGTGGGATAATGAATACTATGAACAGAAAGATGGGGTAGCCATGGGTAGCCCTCTTAGCCCTGTAATAGCTAATTTTTATATGGAACATTTTGAGAAACAAGCCCTAAAAACAGCACCAAAAAAGCCCACCATATGGTTCCGTTATGTGGATGACACATTCACCATTTGGAGCCACGGAGAAGAAGAACTAAACAAGTTCCTGGACCATATTAACAAGATCCACCCAAACATCCAATTCACTATGGAGAAAGAAAATGAAGGAAAACTGCCATTTTTAGATGTTTTAGTCATCCGCAAACCAAACCAGCAATTGGGACACACAGTATACAGAAAACCTACTCACACAGACAGATATCTACACAAAAACTCCAATCACCATCCAGGGCAAAAAAGGAGCACCATAAAAACTTTGGTACATCGCACAAACAGAATCTGTGAACCTCACCTCCTACAAGATGAATTGAATCACCTAAACAGGGCTCTACAGGCTAATGGTTACTCTAATACAGAAATCAGAAGGGCTGCAAGACCAAGAACAAGCCACATGAACAAAGATAAAGAGCCATCTAGAGGGAAGGTGTTCTTACCATACATCAAGGGAACCACTGATCGCATAGGAAAACTGATGAAGAAGCACAACCTACAAACAATCTACAGACCCACTAAGAAAATTCAACAGATGCTACGTTCAGCAAAGGATAAGAGGGATCCTTTAGCTACTGCAGGAGTCTATCGCATACCATGCAGCTGTGGACAAGTCTACATAGGAACCACCAAACGCAGCGCACAGACACGTATCAAAGAACACGAAAGGCACTGCAGACTATTTCAGCCAGAAAAATCAGCAATAGCAGAACACATGATAAACCAACCTGGACATAGAATATTATTTGAAAAAACAGAAATTCTGGACCACTCTGAAAGCCACTACGTCAGACTACACAGAGAAGCAATTGAAATCCATAAGCACATGGACAATTTTAACAGGAAGGAAGAAACTATTAAAATGAACAGAACTTGGCTGCCAGTGTTGAAAAATACTAGGGTCAAGACTGTGTCAAACCAGCTCCACTCAAACACAGGATGACCATAGACAAAAGAAACAAAGGCCAGGATACTTCTATTCAGATGCTCCCACCAGTGACCTTGCTATCTACAGGGTTACTCCCAGGCTATAGTCTTCATTGTTACTCATACTTCTATTCAGATGCCCTAAACTATTGACCGGCTCCAAACATTATCGCCCAAACGAAGTTCAAAGATTTATTGGCAAAAATTCCCGAGGTTGAATCCTCAGCTCCCCATAGAATATATCAAATCTTTGAAAAAGGCAGCGAATGCAAAATTAACGTTCCAAACCACAAAGGCTTGGGGGGCAGGAAGGAAGCAACCGACCCTCAGTTATCCACAGTGACAGCCATTTTCAGGTCCTTAGACAAAGAACAATGTTGCAGGAGACAGTTCGTCAGGTAAAGTCAACCCTCTTACACGGGCAAAAATTTCTGAAATTTTTGGAACGTGTGATTGGGGTACTCCAGACCTTATTCTGGGATGCAGCAGTTTCTCTCCCCACTCGCCCCCCCTCCCCGCCGTTCGTTATTCTTCCATCCTCATCAATGCAAAGCTGGGTGGAGGGTAAGGGGGGCCCTTCTTTAGAACCCCGGCACAAACACCCCCCACCTCCTGATTGTAGGGGTGCGAGTTGAGTAACGGGGGAGGGCTAAAATGGGTGCTTTGCCCCCTCCCATTTGGAGAATTGGGTCCACTTGTTTCCCATCCAGGCAGGTCGACTTTGCTTCCCACCCCACCCCACCCCACCCCACCCCCCTTTCTTTTCTTTTGTCGTCCCCCCCTGCACCGCACAGCTCCCTGCTCACTCGTGTAAACGAGTCTGAACCTGGATTCTTCTTGAACCCACTCCAAAATGCTGATGGGTGGGGAGGTGGGGGGTCATGGCTGTGCAAAAAAGGACCCGCCTCTCTTATGGATGACTCCGTCCCCCCCCCCATCCTCATCCCAGCCTTGCCTTTGCTCGGGGCGGGGAGAGAATCAAAGCCCCCCCCCCCCCTCGGTTTTCCTGCTTGTCCAGGAAACGGGACTTCCACTGTTTAACTCTCAGGGTCCCAGGGTGGGGAAGAGGGGGGCTCCTCTTATCCCTCCGCGGCAAACAGCCCCCTTTTTTGGAGGGGGGAGGGAGAAATAACCGGGCGGGTGTTCCCGAGGGGAGTGGGTGGAGGACTTCGGGGCTGCCTCTTCCCAAACCAGCCAAGACAAAACTGGTCCATATCTTTGGGATGCGAAACTGGGGATGACTTTTTGAGCCAAACTTTTTCTCTGGTGCTCTGGTGTAAACGTGTTTCTGCTCCCTATCCCACGGGTACAAATGTGTGTGTGTGTGTGGGGGGGGGAAACACCCCTGTTTTGTCAGTGGGAATTTTCATTGTTCCCGAGTTTGCGGTTTTTGGGATGTAACCTGTTCCTAGCTGTTTTCCTTGGACGGCGGCCCAGAGGGCTTCCTTCCCATGGGTGCTAAAAGAATGAAAGATTGCATTATTTATGTTGCATCGCAAAACAGCCACACGAAACATTTGTAGCAGTGCCTGGGCTCCATGTCTCCAGAAGCCCTCTTCCATCGTTCCTTCTCAGTCACCTAAGAGGCGTATCTGGGGAAAATGGAGCCCGGTAACAAAATTTGAGTTCTGTGCCCCCCCACAACCAAATAATGCTTTTTTTGGCACCAGGTCATTTCAAAGTCACCAACACATTATTATAGAACATGTCCCGAGGTTCTTGTCTGCAATGTCTTTTCTTTAAAACAAACACAAAACCCTGGTTCTCAGGATGCCAGAATTTTGTAACAGAATCCAAATTAGTTGCTCACAGTCAGGAGCAAACCCACTTAATGGCACAAGAAATGCTAAACAAGATTCTTTAGAACAGGGGTGGCCAATCTATGGTACTCCAGATGTTCAGGAAACAATGGGAGATGGGGGCACCCCTTTTAGGAGTCCATAACTTTGGACCCCCTTAGTGAAACCTCACCAAACCTGGGTGGTATCATCCAAGGATGTAGGTAAGGGGGGATTCCTGGGTTCAACCCTCCCATTACATTTCTGAAGCTTTGCCCCTGTTTGTGCTTTTTTGGTATTTTTAGTGGTTTTTTCAGTTTTTGGGCTGTAGGGGGCGCAGCTTTTAGGCTAGCAGCACCAAAATTTCAGGGATTTTTTTGGGAGACTCTCCCAAAACTCATCCAGGTTTGGTGAGGTTTGGTTCATTGTTTCCAATGGGAACTAATAGGAAATGGGGGATATATCTTTGAGGGTCCATCACTTTGGGCCCCCTGAACCAAACTTCACCAAACATGGGTGGTATCATCAGGAGAGTCTCCTAAAGATATCCTGAAAGTTTGGTGCTGCTAGCTTAACAATTATACCCCTGACAGCAGGCACCCAGATTCTCCTTTTAAACCCCCCCCCCCCACCTTTGGCATGGATTTAAAGGGAGAATCTGAGGTCCCATGTTTAAACATTGAAGGTGATGCTGTTTCAGGGTGGGGGAAAATCCACCCCAAAACAGCATCACTTTCAATGTTGTTTTACCTGGGGCCCCCAGAATCTCCCTTTAAGGTGGATTTAAAAGGAGAATCTGGGGTCCCTCGTTTAGACACCACTGAAAGTGATGCTTTGCAGAATTGCAGAATTTGGCTACCAGTGTTGAAATACACTAGAATCAAGACAGTGACTAATCAGCTCCACACAAACACAGGATGATTATAGACAGTAATACAATTAAGGGAACAAAGGCCAGGCTACTTCTATTAATATGCCCTCACCTATTGCACATGTAAATTTAGCTTGCTAAGTCCACACTTTACTTTTTAACAGACAATGGTTCTTTCCCCCACCCTGAACACTCCAACAGGTATATATATACTCCATTTGCTTTCTTACTATCAGATCCTCTGAAGGTGTCAGCCACAGATGCAGGCGAAACGTCATGCTGCTAGAACATGGCCATACAGCCTGGAAACACACAGCACCCCAGAAAGTGATGCTGTTTGGGGATGGATTCCAGCATCACAGCGGCCGTCCATTGTTGGGGGGTGGCATAAAACTCAGATTTTGCACCGAGCTCCATTTTCCCTAGCTACGCCTCTGCCCGAAGGGAGCCCAGCCAGTGGGGGGGTGGGTGCAGCCAGGGCAGGGGAGTCTGCCATCCTTGGCCTCAGAGAGCTGCTTTTATAAGCACTGAGGCTGGGGGAAGGGCTTGGGAAGGTGGGGCCATGCCCCCAGGGGTGGCTGGGGTCATGGCCCCACCCCTGAACCCACCCCATTATAAAATCTATACCTATGTCACTGGTATCATCAGGAGAGGCTCCCAAAAAATCCCTGAAATTTTGGTGCTGCTAGCCAAAAAACTGCACCCCTGCAGGCCAAAAACTGAAAAAACACTAAAAAACACAAACCCCCCCCCCACAAACGAACCTGATTTTTTTGTACCCCTCACATGACCAAATGAGGGTGCCCGGGGACATTTGACTCCCTATGTTCCCATGGCAGATACACCCCTGCCTATTTGTTAAATTATATATCACAGATCCTTGACAGCCCAGGAAATGCCTAACCAACACTCCCCCCCGCCCCATTTCTGCCCTTTCCCTCTGTTAAAGAACGAGTACTGCTCTGGTACTTTGGGCCTGAGAAACCTAAGTTTTAATCTCCCCTTCGCCAGGATGAACTTCACTGGGGCCCTTCACTCTGCCTGCTGTACGAAAAGAGCCCTAAAGTCATAACTGACCTGTGGAAACCCTATAGGGATTTCAAGGACGGAGTTTTCCAGAGGTGCTTTGTCATTGCCTGACTCCACGGAGTGACCCCCTAGTCTCCCTTGGTGGTCTCCCACCCAAGTACCAACCTGGGCTGACCCTGCTTAGATCAGGCTGGCCTGGAACATTCAAGTGAGGTCAACCCTATCCTATAGGATTGTTGTGGGAGGAAACAGGGTGAGGGATGATAACTCTGTAATCTGCGTGGAGCTCCTCAGAGGAGGGGGTGTGATAAAATCTAACCTGAGAGGCTCAGCTGAAATTTGCACAGACAACTCTCTATAAAGTGTTTTTAATTAGACAAAATCCCACAGGGAAACAGTCTCTCCAGTTAAAGTCATCAACAAAGAGTAATAAATGCCATTTTTGTAGCCTTTTTAAAGCAGCAATTGTTAGCAGTTCTCGCCAAATCGCGAGCTTTCTAGCAGTCTCAGCGGTTTCAGCATCATTCAGTCAAAGTACGACCTGTGTGTGTGTGTTTGTGTTCAGGGGAGGGAGATCGGTAGAGCTGTATGAAAATCTTGTTTGCTGAAGAAAATGATTTCTCAGATGTCAGAGCTGGAGCCGTCAGGCCTAACCGATGAGCCCTGTCAGGAAACAGAAGGAGAGACGCTATATTAGCTGCCCCTGATCTATGCAGGGGTAAAGGCCCAATTGTACTCCAGGAAAGAACTGATTGATTTGATTTATTTTTATTTATCTCATTTATACCCCACCTTTCTCCCCAATGGAGACTTCAAGCTGCTTACAACATCCTTCCCTCATCCTCAGTTTTATCTTCATAACAACCCTGCAAGGTGACTTAGCTCTGTCAGGACTGAGCCTGTCACTGCCAAAAGGCAGGTAGGGCGGGGGGAGGCGGTGTGCCATCCTCTGATGTGGGGCGAAAGCCCGGCGTCTTTCCTTCGGCGCCCCGGGGTATCCCGGACACAGATCCTATCAAAGGAAGGTGTGAACTGTTCCCAGGTTCGCAATGCTTTGTAGTGAATGCTTTGTAGTGTGTAGAGGGAAGTAGGAGCCGCTTGGCTTGGTGGGAGGGGGCACTGGGATATAGGTAAGGGGTTTGCGCGGGAATCGCCAGATTCCTCTTTAACGATGTTACCTATGCTCTGAATTAAAGGCTTTAGAACAGTGGTTCTCAACCTTGGGGTCAGGACCCCTTTGGGGGTCGAACGACCCTTTCACAGGGGTCACCTAAGACTCTCTGCATCAGTGTTCTCCATCTGTAAAATGGATAAATGTTAGGGTTGGGGGTCACCACAACATGAGGAACTGTACGAAAGGGTCGCAGCATTAGGAAGGTTGAGAACCACTGCTTTAGAACGAATCTACAGTTTCTGTGATCTCCAGATCTGAGGTTTGATAGGCTCAGGGTATGTGACTGACCCAAGGTAACTGAGAGAACTTTCGTGGAAGAGTGGGGATCTGAATCTGGGTCTCCTAGACCCTAGTCTGACACTCTGTCCACCACACTGGCCCCTACCCTGGCAGAGATCTCCCCGGCACCCCATAACCTGCTCAGAGCTTCACAGAATCACAGAGTTGGAAGAGACCACAAGAGCCATCGAGTCCAACCCCCGCCCCCCGCCATGAAGGAGTACTCAAGGCACCCTTGACAAATGTCCATCCAACCTCTGTTTAAAAACCTCCAAAGAAGGAGACTCCACCACACTCCTAGGCATTGCATTCTCCTGTCAAACAGTCCTGACCAGAGGTGAAGCTACAAGGGGGACAGGGGGTGCGCATTGCACCGGGCGTGCACCTGGGGGGCACAGAAATTCAGGTTTGTGTTTTTTGTATTTTCAGTGTTTTTCAGTTTTTGGTCTGCAGGGGGCACGGTTTTTAGGCTAGCCAGCAGCAACAAAATTTCAGGGTATCTTTAGGAGACTCTCCTGATGATACCACCCAGGTTTGGTGAGGTTTGGTTCAGGGGATCCAAAGTTATGGACTGGGTCCAAAGTTATGCCCCCATCCCCCATTGTTTCCAATGGGAGCTAATAGGAGATGGGGGCAACACCTCTGAGGGTCCATAACTTTCGACCCCCTGAACCAAACTTCACCAAACCTGAGTGGTATCATCAGGAGAGTCTTCTAAAGATACCTGAATTTTTGGTGCTGCTAGCCTATAAACTGGACCCCCTGCAGGCCATAAACTGAAAAAAAACACTAAAAAATACAAAAACACAAACATTGGGGGGCGGGGCGGGGCACAAAACTCAGATTTTGCACCGGGCTCCATTTTCCCTAGCCACGCCTCTGGTCCTGACAGTCAGGAATGTCTTCCCAATGTTTAGGTGGAATGTCTTTTCCTGTACCAGCCCAGAAAACCCACAACAACCAGTTGAATCTGGCCATGAAAGCCTTCAACAAAACACAACATCTCCTCAAATATCTAAACAATCCTCACTTTCCCCTTCCTCCACCCATCCCTACACAGCCCCAAACACATCAACACGAAGCCGCGGAGTTTAGCATAGCCACAGCTCTAGAGTAGAAGCTGTCTCTAAGCCTCTTTGTCCTAGTTTTGATAGACCTGTGTCGTCTGCCGGAGGGTAACCGTTCAAAAAGAGAGTGTGCTGGATGAGACGGGTCTCTCAGAATATGTTGGGCTTTCTTTAGGCTTCGGGAATTATAGAGTTCTTCCAAGGAGGGGAGAGGGCAGCCGATAATCCTCTGTGCAGTAGTGATCACCCTTTGGAGCGCCTTCCTATCTGCCACTGTGCAACTGGAGAACCATCCACAGATGCAGGAGGTTAAGACACTCTCTATAGCACAGCAGTAAAAGGACACCAGGAGTTTTCCATCCAGTTGTTTTTTCCTTAACAGTCTCAGATAGTACAATCTTTGCTGGGCCTTCTTAAGGATGACAGAGATACCATATCTGAAGTATTTGGAACACTCACAAGTCGGTGCAAAATCTAACTGGCTTCGCACAACCAGCTTAAACAGTGGGCTGTTCCTACATTCCAGGCAGGATTAAAACCAAGTAACATTATTGGAGGAGGTGCACAGAGAGCCTTACCTGCCGCAGGTGCGTTGAGAGATGCTACAGAGAAAGAGAGGGAGAGACACAGTCAAAGTCTTTGAAGGGGTTTTGATTTCTATGGGTTTCCTGTGCTATGAAGTGCCCCATCCCACAAGAACCCCCCACCCCACCCCAGAAGACCCCTGCTGGGTCAGACCAGCGAGGGTCCGTCCAGTCCAGCATCCCATCTCATACGGTGGCCGACCAGATCCTCTGGAGGGGCAACGACAAGGAGGGCAGAGAGCCTGAGGCCTTCCCCAGATGTTGCCTACTGGCACCTTTTAAAAAAAGGTCAGAACTTTACAACATATTCCCTTAAGTATTGTCGAAGGCTTTCATGGCCGGATTCAACTGGTTGTAGTGGGTTTTCCGGGCTGTGTGGCTGTGGTCTGGTGGATCTTGTTCCTAATGTTTCGCCTGCATCTGTGGCCGGCATCTTCAGAGGTGTGTCACAGAGGGAAGTCTACACTGACTTCTCTCTATGATACACCTCTGAAGATGCCAGCCACAGATGCAGATGAAATGTTAGGAACAAGATCCACCAGACCACGGCCACACAGCCCGGAAAACCCACCACAACCAGTATTCCCTTAAGGTTCATTCTTTGGTGCCTGTTATGCACACTTTCTGTTTTTGTTGGTCTGGGGTGGGGGTGGGGGCTTACATTAATAGCGAGAGGCTAGCTTGGTATGCAGAACCAGAACTGCCGGGGGAAGAAAGAGACCCCCCCCCCCCAGGTCTCTGGTTTTTACTGGGGGCATCAAATTCAGAGGTGGGGAGCAGAAGCTGGAAGAGCCCTAGGAAGAGGGAGAGGGATCACCCTCTCTCCAGTGCTGTTCAGCCCCCTCCCCATTTCACTCCTCTCTCACCAGCCCCACACTCCTAGGTGCTTACCTCTCCTATTCCTCAGGTAGAGGGCGACTGACACGGCCCCAAAGACCACCCCTAGCAAGGCCACCAAGGCTCCGGCCCAAATTTTGTTCTTGGAAGAGTTTGACATCTTGGGCTCTGTGGAAAAAGGAAGAAGCCTCACGTGAGAAGATGGATCGGGGCCAGGCTGGCCTCTCAGCCATTAGATTTCTCAAGGGGGATCCGGTCTGGGAGCTACACAAGGGTGTGGCCCACACTCAACACAGGCCTGACAGACCACAGCGTGTAGGCCGGGCTGTGAAGGCACCACGGCTGGCCTCCCATTCAAATCCTGCACCACCAGCTGAACAGAGCAGGGGGTGGGGTGGGGGTGGGGACACATCATTCCTGGGGCATTTGCTGTGTTTTCACTATTAAAGTGAAGCACCAAACTGGGAGAACAAGAAGATGTCTAGATGTAGCTCTAACAAATAGTAAGTAATTTAGGGGAAATGGCCCAGATTGAGACATCTTGTTCAAAATGGAGACAAGCCAATTCTGAGGAGAGAGCAGGAGGTCCTTTGGATACAGAGAGGGTCTCCACCCCACCCCCGGCTTCTGACTCCAGGGGACTTTATTCTACCATTATGTCTGCAGGAACCAGAAGCCATCTTCAGAATGGTGTGAGAATACACAAAACTGGGTCAGGAACCCCTGGTGAACGGCCACGGGAAGGGACCTCTCAGAAATCGACCACTGCCTTTCTCTCTCCCCCCCCCCCCCTTTGCAAGATCAGTGCACCACCCCATCCAGCCACAATCCTCCCTGGGAAGTTATCAGCCGGGTCAGCTAAGTCTCTGAGTTCCTCACAGTGGAGGTAAGAGCCTGGAACTCCCCTCCAGTAATGTGGGATTGTGTTTCCTGGAGAGAGGGGGAAAGGGGGAAGCCCCCGAGTCTCTCACCCCACAGGACGGTGATGGGCTCCGGCAGGCTGCTGTGCTCCACCTGGCAGGCGTAGACGTCTCCCTCCTCAGGCACCGTCTCCAGCATTGCCTGGTTGTGGAAGGTCCAGTCTCCGTTCTGGAGCTCATCTGCGTATCCCACCCCTTCTGTCTGCTCCTGCCCGTTCTTTAGCCACCTGATGGTCACTTCTGAGGGATAATAACCGGCCGCGGTGCAGATGAGGAGGTTGTGGTGGGCCCGGGGGTCTCCCTTGGTGTGGGAAATTTTCACTGTGGGCTGAGCTGGGGAGTGAGAAGAGGGAAAACTTTAGAGACGCGGGAGATCCAAAACAGCACAAATTGAGAAAAGGAAGCCGTGACAGTCTACTGATCAAGGGTTAATTTTAACGTGCAATTCTGTCATTTAAGGAGTTAACTCAGAGGTCCACCTGATTGGCTGGCTGGCACTGCAGCTGTTTAAAAGGCCGGAAGGTGGGTGTTGGAGAGAGGAGAAGCAAGAAAAGAGGAGAGAGCTCTGGTTCTCAAGAAGCTGGACAGCTGGGTTTTGATGAAGGACTAGGAAGGCCAGGCTGAATGTGAAACCCGAGCCAAGGTTCCAGGGAAACGTCATCTCAAGGGCAATACTTAAATCACCCGGAGGGCTTGTTTGTAGGTCTCTGTGGAGAAAGCACCTAGATATGGGACAGTGAAGTCTCTGAGGGTGTGGATTGTTCCTTTCTTGACTATGGGAAGCTGACAAGAAAAGGGCCTCCCCCTTCATTTCTTCATAGCATTTGGTACTCAAGGTAGACTGACACTGCACATGGAGGTTCCAATTCACTACCATAGGTAACAGCTGCCACCAGGCCTCCTCTTCAGTTTAATAAATACAGTCACTGGATTGTCTAACTGGGCAGACCCAGGTTCTCATTCACAAATGTTCTTGCAAAGGGCCCATTCTCTTCACCTGGGACTATCTCTGGCGAGGGGGGTGCTGCCAAAGTTTTTTGCAAATCCCAAAACACAGGATGTTTATTAGATCATAAAATGTTTTTTTTATCAAAGTTGGGGGCACTTGGGATGATAGAAGAGAGCCTCCCTGAGTGAGCCAAAAAAGTCGGGGGGGGGGGGGGGGTTTCCAATGCTTGTATCCCCCAGAGACTGAGATAAGCCCAGAAGAGAAACCGTGGGATAAAAAAAGAGAAAGATTGTAGGATGCTCCTGTTTGGAAAAGTAATCCTTCACTGCAATATACTGACCACAGATATGTACTCTCCAAATTTTACACATCCCCCCCCCCCCCCACCCCCCCCCCCCCCCCCCCCCCCCCCCCCCCACCCCCCCACCCCCCCCCCCCCCCCCCCCTCCACCACCTCCTCCACCCCCCCCACCCCCCCCTCCACCCCCCCCCCCCTCCATCCCCCCCCCCCTCCCACCCCCCCACCCAACCGGCAACCCACCCACCCCCCCCCCCCACCCCCAAAACCCCCCCCCCACCCCCCCCCCCAAACACACCCCCCCCTCCCCCCCCCCCCCCCCCCCAAAGTTTACCCCCCCCACCCCCCCCCCCCCTTTACCCCACCCTTCCTCCCCCCCCCCCCCCCACCCCCCCCCCCCCCCACCCCCCCCCCCCCCCACCCCCCCCCCCCCCCACCCCCCCCCCCCCCCACCCCCCCCCCCCCCCACCCCCCCCCCCCCCCACCCCCCCCCCCCCCCACCCCCCCCCCCCCCCACCCCCCCCCCCCCCCACCCCCCCCCCCCCCCACCCCCCCCCCCCCCCACCCCCCCCCCCCCCCACCCCCCCCCCCCCCCACCCCCCCCCCCCCCCACCCCCCCCCCCCCCCACCCCCCCCCCCCCCCACCCCCCCCCCCCCCCACCCCCCCCCCCCCCCACCCCCCCCCCCCCCCACCCCCCCCCCCCCCCACCCCCCCCCCCCCCCACCCCCCCCCCCCCCCACCCCCCCCCCCCCCCACCCCCCCCCCCCCCCACCCCCCCCCCCCCCCACCCCCCCCCCCCCCCACCCCCCCCCCCCCCCACCCCCCCCCCCCCCCACCCCCCCCCCCCCCCACCCCCCCCCCCCCCCACCCCCCCCCCCCCCCACCCCCCCCCCCCCCCACCCCCCCCCCCCCCCACCCCCCCCCCCCCCCACCCCCCCCCCCCCCCACCCCCCCCCCCCCCCACCCCCCCCCCCCCCCACCCCCCCCCCCCCCCACCCCCCCCCCCCCCCACCCCCCCCCCCCCCCACCCCCCCCCCCCCCCACCCCCCCCCCCCCCCACCCCCCCCCCCCCCCACCCCCCCCCCCCCCCACCCCCCCCCCCCCCCACCCCCCCCCCCCCCCACCCCCCCCCCCCCCCACCCCCCCCCCCCCCCACCCCCCCCCCCCCCCACCCCCCCCCCCCCCCACCCCCCCCCCCCCCCACCCCCCCCCCCCCCCACCCCCCCCCCCCCCCACCCCCCCCCCCCCCCACCCCCCCCCCCCCCCACCCCCCCCCCCCCCCACCCCCCCCCCCCCCCACCCCCCCCCCCCCCCACCCCCCCCCCCCCCCACCCCCCCCCCCCCCCACCCCCCCCCCCCCCCACCCCCCCCCCCCCCCACCCCCCCCCCCCCCCACCCCCCCCCCCCCCCACCCCCCCCCCCCCCCACCCCCCCCCCCCCCCACCCCCCCCCCCCCCCACCCCCCCCCCCCCCCACCCCCCCCCCCCCCCACCCCCCCCCCCCCCCACCCCCCCCCCCCCCCACCCCCCCCCCCCCCCACCCCCCCCCCCCCCCACCCCCCCCCCCCCCCACCCCCCCCCCCCCCCACCCCCCCCCCCCCCCACCCCCCCCCCCCCCCACCCCCCCCCCCCCCCACCCCCCCCCCCCCCCACCCCCCCCCCCCCCCACCCCCCCCCCCCCCCACCCCCCCCCCCCCCCACCCCCCCCCCCCCCCACCCCCCCCCCCCCCCACCCCCCCCCCCCCCCACCCCCCCCCCCCCCCACCCCCCCCCCCCCCCACCCCCCCCCCCCCCCACCCCCCCCCCCCCCCACCCCCCCCCCCCCCCACCCCCCCCCCCCCCCACCCCCCCCCCCCCCCACCCCCCCCCCCCCCCACCCCCCCCCCCCCCCACCCCCCCCCCCCCCCACCCCCCCCCCCCCCCACCCCCCCCCCCCCCCACCCCCCCCCCCCCCCACCCCCCCCCCCCCCCACCCCCCCCCCCCCCCACCCCCCCCCCCCCCCACCCCCCCCCCCCCCCACCCCCCCCCCCCCCCACCCCCCCCCCCCCCCACCCCCCCCCCCCCCCACCCCCCCCCCCCCCCACCCCCCCCCCCCCCCACCCCCCCCCCCCCCCACCCCCCCCCCCCCCCACCCCCCCCCCCCCCCACCCCCCCCCCCCCCCACCCCCCCCCCCCCCCACCCCCCCCCCCCCCCACCCCCCCCCCCCCCCACCCCCCCCCCCCCCCACCCCCCCCCCCCCCCACCCCCCCCCCCCCCCACCCCCCCCCCCCCCCACCCCCCCCCCCCCCCACCCCCCCCCCCCCCCACCCCCCCCCCCCCCCACCCCCCCCCCCCCCCACCCCCCCCCCCCCCCACCCCCCCCCCCCCCCACCCCCCCCCCCCCCCACCCCCCCCCCCCCCCACCCCCCCCCCCCCCCACCCCCCCCCCCCCCCACCCCCCCCCCCCCCCACCCCCCCCCCCCCCCACCCCCCCCCCCCCCCACCCCCCCCCCCCCCCACCCCCCCCCCCCCCCACCCCCCCCCCCCCCCACCCCCCCCCCCCCCCACCCCCCCCCCCCCCCACCCCCCCCCCCCCCCACCCCCCCCCCCCCCCACCCCCCCCCCCCCCCACCCCCCCCCCCCCCCACCCCCCCCCCCCCCCACCCCCCCCCCCCCCCACCCCCCCCCCCCCCCACCCCCCCCCCCCCCCACCCCCCCCCCCCCCCACCCCCCCCCCCCCCCACCCCCCCCCCCCCCCACCCCCCCCCCCCCCCACCCCCCCCCCCCCCCACCCCCCCCCCCCCCCACCCCCCCCCCCCCCCACCCCCCCCCCCCCCCACCCCCCCCCCCCCCCACCCCCCCCCCCCCCCACCCCCCCCCCCCCCCACCCCCCCCCCCCCCCACCCCCCCCCCCCCCCACCCCCCCCCCCCCCCACCCCCCCCCCCCCCCACCCCCCCCCCCCCCCACCCCCCCCCCCCCCCACCCCCCCCCCCCCCCACCCCCCCCCCCCCCCACCCCCCCCCCCCCCCACCCCCCCCCCCCCCCACCCCCCCCCCCCCCCACCCCCCCCCCCCCCCACCCCCCCCCCCCCCCACCCCCCCCCCCCCCCACCCCCCCCCCCCCCCACCCCCCCCCCCCCCCACCCCCCCCCCCCCCCACCCCCCCCCCCCCCCACCCCCCCCCCCCCCCACCCCCCCCCCCCCCCACCCCCCCCCCCCCCCACCCCCCCCCCCCCCCACCCCCCCCCCCCCCCACCCCCCCCCCCCCCCACCCCCCCCCCCCCCCACCCCCCCCCCCCCCCACCCCCCCCCCCCCCCACCCCCCCCCCCCCCCACCCCCCCCCCCCCCCACCCCCCCCCCCCCCCACCCCCCCCCCCCCCCACCCCCCCCCCCCCCCACCCCCCCCCCCCCCCACCCCCCCCCCCCCCCACCCCCCCCCCCCCCCACCCCCCCCCCCCCCCACCCCCCCCCCCCCCCACCCCCCCCCCCCCCCACCCCCCCCCCCCCCCACCCCCCCCCCCCCCCACCCCCCCCCCCCCCCACCCCCCCCCCCCCCCACCCCCCCCCCCCCCCACCCCCCCCCCCCCCCACCCCCCCCCCCCCCCACCCCCCCCCCCCCCCACCCCCCCCCCCCCCCACCCCCCCCCCCCCCCACCCCCCCCCCCCCCCACCCCCCCCCCCCCCCACCCCCCCCCCCCCCCACCCCCCCCCCCCCCCACCCCCCCCCCCCCCCACCCCCCCCCCCCCCCACCCCCCCCCCCCCCCACCCCCCCCCCCCCCCACCCCCCCCCCCCCCCACCCCCCCCCCCCCCCACCCCCCCCCCCCCCCACCCCCCCCCCCCCCCACCCCCCCCCCCCCCCACCCCCCCCCCCCCCCACCCCCCCCCCCCCCCACCCCCCCCCCCCCCCACCCCCCCCCCCCCCCACCCCCCCCCCCCCCCACCCCCCCCCCCCCCCACCCCCCCCCCCCCCCACCCCCCCCCCCCCCCACCCCCCCCCCCCCCCACCCCCCCCCCCCCCCACCCCCCCCCCCCCCCACCCCCCCCCCCCCCCACCCCCCCCCCCCCCCACCCCCCCCCCCCCCCACCCCCCCCCCCCCCCACCCCCCCCCCCCCCCACCCCCCCCCCCCCCCACCCCCCCCCCCCCCCACCCCCCCCCCCCCCCACCCCCCCCCCCCCCCACCCCCCCCCCCCCCCACCCCCCCCCCCCCCCACCCCCCCCCCCCCCCACCCCCCCCCCCCCCCACCCCCCCCCCCCCCCACCCCCCCCCCCCCCCACCCCCCCCCCCCCCCACCCCCCCCCCCCCCCACCCCCCCCCCCCCCCACCCCCCCCCCCCCCCACCCCCCCCCCCCCCCACCCCCCCCCCCCCCCACCCCCCCCCCCCCCCACCCCCCCCCCCCCCCACCCCCCCCCCCCCCCACCCCCCCCCCCCCCCACCCCCCCCCCCCCCCACCCCCCCCCCCCCCCACCCCCCCCCCCCCCCACCCCCCCCCCCCCCCACCCCCCCCCCCCCCCACCCCCCCCCCCCCCCACCCCCCCCCCCCCCCACCCCCCCCCCCCCCCACCCCCCCCCCCCCCCACCCCCCCCCCCCCCCACCCCCCCCCCCCCCCACCCCCCCCCCCCCCCACCCCCCCCCCCCCCCACCCCCCCCCCCCCCCACCCCCCCCCCCCCCCACCCCCCCCCCCCCCCACCCCCCCCCCCCCCCACCCCCCCCCCCCCCCACCCCCCCCCCCCCCCACCCCCCCCCCCCCCCACCCCCCCCCCCCCCCACCCCCCCCCCCCCCCACCCCCCCCCCCCCCCACCCCCCCCCCCCCCCACCCCCCCCCCCCCCCACCCCCCCCCCCCCCCACCCCCCCCCCCCCCCACCCCCCCCCCCCCCCACCCCCCCCCCCCCCCACCCCCCCCCCCCCCCACCCCCCCCCCCCCCCACCCCCCCCCCCCCCCACCCCCCCCCCCCCCCACCCCCCCCCCCCCCCACCCCCCCCCCCCCCCACCCCCCCCCCCCCCCACCCCCCCCCCCCCCCACCCCCCCCCCCCCCCACCCCCCCCCCCCCCCACCCCCCCCCCCCCCCACCCCCCCCCCCCCCCACCCCCCCCCCCCCCCACCCCCCCCCCCCCCCACCCCCCCCCCCCCCCACCCCCCCCCCCCCCCACCCCCCCCCCCCCCCACCCCCCCCCCCCCCCACCCCCCCCCCCCCCCACCCCCCCCCCCCCCCACCCCCCCCCCCCCCCACCCCCCCCCCCCCCCACCCCCCCCCCCCCCCACCCCCCCCCCCCCCCACCCCCCCCCCCCCCCACCCCCCCCCCCCCCCACCCCCCCCCCCCCCCACCCCCCCCCCCCCCCACCCCCCCCCCCCCCCACCCCCCCCCCCCCCCACCCCCCCCCCCCCCCACCCCCCCCCCCCCCCACCCCCCCCCCCCCCCACCCCCCCCCCCCCCCACCCCCCCCCCCCCCCACCCCCCCCCCCCCCCACCCCCCCCCCCCCCCACCCCCCCCCCCCCCCACCCCCCCCCCCCCCCACCCCCCCCCCCCCCCACCCCCCCCCCCCCCCACCCCCCCCCCCCCCCACCCCCCCCCCCCCCCACCCCCCCCCCCCCCCACCCCCCCCCCCCCCCACCCCCCCCCCCCCCCACCCCCCCCCCCCCCCACCCCCCCCCCCCCCCACCCCCCCCCCCCCCCACCCCCCCCCCCCCCCACCCCCCCCCCCCCCCACCCCCCCCCCCCCCCACCCCCCCCCCCCCCCACCCCCCCCCCCCCCCACCCCCCCCCCCCCCCACCCCCCCCCCCCCCCACCCCCCCCCCCCCCCACCCCCCCCCCCCCCCACCCCCCCCCCCCCCCACCCCCCCCCCCCCCCACCCCCCCCCCCCCCCACCCCCCCCCCCCCCCACCCCCCCCCCCCCCCACCCCCCCCCCCCCCCACCCCCCCCCCCCCCCACCCCCCCCCCCCCCCACCCCCCCCCCCCCCCACCCCCCCCCCCCCCCACCCCCCCCCCCCCCCACCCCCCCCCCCCCCCACCCCCCCCCCCCCCCACCCCCCCCCCCCCCCACCCCCCCCCCCCCCCACCCCCCCCCCCCCCCACCCCCCCCCCCCCCCACCCCCCCCCCCCCCCACCCCCCCCCCCCCCCACCCCCCCCCCCCCCCACCCCCCCCCCCCCCCACCCCCCCCCCCCCCCACCCCCCCCCCCCCCCACCCCCCCCCCCCCCCACCCCCCCCCCCCCCCACCCCCCCCCCCCCCCACCCCCCCCCCCCCCCACCCCCCCCCCCCCCCACCCCCCCCCCCCCCCACCCCCCCCCCCCCCCACCCCCCCCCCCCCCCACCCCCCCCCCCCCCCACCCCCCCCCCCCCCCACCCCCCCCCCCCCCCACCCCCCCCCCCCCCCACCCCCCCCCCCCCCCACCCCCCCCCCCCCCCACCCCCCCCCCCCCCCACCCCCCCCCCCCCCCACCCCCCCCCCCCCCCACCCCCCCCCCCCCCCACCCCCCCCCCCCCCCACCCCCCCCCCCCCCCACCCCCCCCCCCCCCCACCCCCCCCCCCCCCCACCCCCCCCCCCCCCCACCCCCCCCCCCCCCCACCCCCCCCCCCCCCCACCCCCCCCCCCCCCCACCCCCCCCCCCCCCCACCCCCCCCCCCCCCCACCCCCCCCCCCCCCCACCCCCCCCCCCCCCCACCCCCCCCCCCCCCCACCCCCCCCCCCCCCCACCCCCCCCCCCCCCCACCCCCCCCCCCCCCCACCCCCCCCCCCCCCCACCCCCCCCCCCCCCCACCCCCCCCCCCCCCCACCCCCCCCCCCCCCCACCCCCCCCCCCCCCCACCCCCCCCCCCCCCCACCCCCCCCCCCCCCCACCCCCCCCCCCCCCCACCCCCCCCCCCCCCCACCCCCCCCCCCCCCCACCCCCCCCCCCCCCCACCCCCCCCCCCCCCCACCCCCCCCCCCCCCCACCCCCCCCCCCCCCCACCCCCCCCCCCCCCCACCCCCCCCCCCCCCCACCCCCCCCCCCCCCCACCCCCCCCCCCCCCCACCCCCCCCCCCCCCCACCCCCCCCCCCCCCCACCCCCCCCCCCCCCCACCCCCCCCCCCCCCCACCCCCCCCCCCCCCCACCCCCCCCCCCCCCCACCCCCCCCCCCCCCCACCCCCCCCCCCCCCCACCCCCCCCCCCCCCCACCCCCCCCCCCCCCCACCCCCCCCCCCCCCCACCCCCCCCCCCCCCCACCCCCCCCCCCCCCCACCCCCCCCCCCCCCCACCCCCCCCCCCCCCCACCCCCCCCCCCCCCCACCCCCCCCCCCCCCCACCCCCCCCCCCCCCCACCCCCCCCCCCCCCCACCCCCCCCCCCCCCCACCCCCCCCCCCCCCCACCCCCCCCCCCCCCCACCCCCCCCCCCCCCCACCCCCCCCCCCCCCCACCCCCCCCCCCCCCCACCCCCCCCCCCCCCCACCCCCCCCCCCCCCCACCCCCCCCCCCCCCCACCCCCCCCCCCCCCCACCCCCCCCCCCCCCCACCCCCCCCCCCCCCCACCCCCCCCCCCCCCCACCCCCCCCCCCCCCCACCCCCCCCCCCCCCCACCCCCCCCCCCCCCCACCCCCCCCCCCCCCCACCCCCCCCCCCCCCCACCCCCCCCCCCCCCCACCCCCCCCCCCCCCCACCCCCCCCCCCCCCCACCCCCCCCCCCCCCCACCCCCCCCCCCCCCCACCCCCCCCCCCCCCCACCCCCCCCCCCCCCCACCCCCCCCCCCCCCCACCCCCCCCCCCCCCCACCCCCCCCCCCCCCCACCCCCCCCCCCCCCCACCCCCCCCCCCCCCCACCCCCCCCCCCCCCCACCCCCCCCCCCCCCCACCCCCCCCCCCCCCCACCCCCCCCCCCCCCCACCCCCCCCCCCCCCCACCCCCCCCCCCCCCCACCCCCCCCCCCCCCCACCCCCCCCCCCCCCCACCCCCCCCCCCCCCCACCCCCCCCCCCCCCCACCCCCCCCCCCCCCCACCCCCCCCCCCCCCCACCCCCCCCCCCCCCCACCCCCCCCCCCCCCCACCCCCCCCCCCCCCCACCCCCCCCCCCCCCCACCCCCCCCCCCCCCCACCCCCCCCCCCCCCCACCCCCCCCCCCCCCCACCCCCCCCCCCCCCCACCCCCCCCCCCCCCCACCCCCCCCCCCCCCCACCCCCCCCCCCCCCCACCCCCCCCCCCCCCCACCCCCCCCCCCCCCCACCCCCCCCCCCCCCCACCCCCCCCCCCCCCCACCCCCCCCCCCCCCCACCCCCCCCCCCCCCCACCCCCCCCCCCCCCCACCCCCCCCCCCCCCCACCCCCCCCCCCCCCCACCCCCCCCCCCCCCCACCCCCCCCCCCCCCCACCCCCCCCCCCCCCCACCCCCCCCCCCCCCCACCCCCCCCCCCCCCCACCCCCCCCCCCCCCCACCCCCCCCCCCCCCCACCCCCCCCCCCCCCCACCCCCCCCCCCCCCCACCCCCCCCCCCCCCCACCCCCCCCCCCCCCCACCCCCCCCCCCCCCCACCCCCCCCCCCCCCCACCCCCCCCCCCCCCCACCCCCCCCCCCCCCCACCCCCCCCCCCCCCCACCCCCCCCCCCCCCCACCCCCCCCCCCCCCCACCCCCCCCCCCCCCCACCCCCCCCCCCCCCCACCCCCCCCCCCCCCCACCCCCCCCCCCCCCCACCCCCCCCCCCCCCCACCCCCCCCCCCCCCCACCCCCCCCCCCCCCCACCCCCCCCCCCCCCCACCCCCCCCCCCCCCCACCCCCCCCCCCCCCCACCCCCCCCCCCCCCCACCCCCCCCCCCCCCCACCCCCCCCCCCCCCCACCCCCCCCCCCCCCCACCCCCCCCCCCCCCCACCCCCCCCCCCCCCCACCCCCCCCCCCCCCCACCCCCCCCCCCCCCCACCCCCCCCCCCCCCCACCCCCCCCCCCCCCCACCCCCCCCCCCCCCCACCCCCCCCCCCCCCCACCCCCCCCCCCCCCCACCCCCCCCCCCCCCCACCCCCCCCCCCCCCCACCCCCCCCCCCCCCCACCCCCCCCCCCCCCCACCCCCCCCCCCCCCCACCCCCCCCCCCCCCCACCCCCCCCCCCCCCCACCCCCCCCCCCCCCCACCCCCCCCCCCCCCCACCCCCCCCCCCCCCCACCCCCCCCCCCCCCCACCCCCCCCCCCCCCCACCCCCCCCCCCCCCCACCCCCCCCCCCCCCCACCCCCCCCCCCCCCCACCCCCCCCCCCCCCCACCCCCCCCCCCCCCCACCCCCCCCCCCCCCCACCCCCCCCCCCCCCCACCCCCCCCCCCCCCCACCCCCCCCCCCCCCCACCCCCCCCCCCCCCCACCCCCCCCCCCCCCCACCCCCCCCCCCCCCCACCCCCCCCCCCCCCCACCCCCCCCCCCCCCCACCCCCCCCCCCCCCCACCCCCCCCCCCCCCCACCCCCCCCCCCCCCCACCCCCCCCCCCCCCCACCCCCCCCCCCCCCCACCCCCCCCCCCCCCCACCCCCCCCCCCCCCCACCCCCCCCCCCCCCCACCCCCCCCCCCCCCCACCCCCCCCCCCCCCCACCCCCCCCCCCCCCCACCCCCCCCCCCCCCCACCCCCCCCCCCCCCCACCCCCCCCCCCCCCCACCCCCCCCCCCCCCCACCCCCCCCCCCCCCCACCCCCCCCCCCCCCCACCCCCCCCCCCCCCCACCCCCCCCCCCCCCCACCCCCCCCCCCCCCCACCCCCCCCCCCCCCCACCCCCCCCCCCCCCCACCCCCCCCCCCCCCCACCCCCCCCCCCCCCCACCCCCCCCCCCCCCCACCCCCCCCCCCCCCCACCCCCCCCCCCCCCCACCCCCCCCCCCCCCCACCCCCCCCCCCCCCCACCCCCCCCCCCCCCCACCCCCCCCCCCCCCCACCCCCCCCCCCCCCCACCCCCCCCCCCCCCCACCCCCCCCCCCCCCCACCCCCCCCCCCCCCCACCCCCCCCCCCCCCCACCCCCCCCCCCCCCCACCCCCCCCCCCCCCCACCCCCCCCCCCCCCCACCCCCCCCCCCCCCCACCCCCCCCCCCCCCCACCCCCCCCCCCCCCCACCCCCCCCCCCCCCCACCCCCCCCCCCCCCCACCCCCCCCCCCCCCCACCCCCCCCCCCCCCCACCCCCCCCCCCCCCCACCCCCCCCCCCCCCCACCCCCCCCCCCCCCCACCCCCCCCCCCCCCCACCCCCCCCCCCCCCCACCCCCCCCCCCCCCCACCCCCCCCCCCCCCCACCCCCCCCCCCCCCCACCCCCCCCCCCCCCCACCCCCCCCCCCCCCCACCCCCCCCCCCCCCCACCCCCCCCCCCCCCCACCCCCCCCCCCCCCCACCCCCCCCCCCCCCCACCCCCCCCCCCCCCCACCCCCCCCCCCCCCCACCCCCCCCCCCCCCCACCCCCCCCCCCCCCCACCCCCCCCCCCCCCCACCCCCCCCCCCCCCCACCCCCCCCCCCCCCCACCCCCCCCCCCCCCCACCCCCCCCCCCCCCCACCCCCCCCCCCCCCCACCCCCCCCCCCCCCCACCCCCCCCCCCCCCCACCCCCCCCCCCCCCCACCCCCCCCCCCCCCCACCCCCCCCCCCCCCCACCCCCCCCCCCCCCCACCCCCCCCCCCCCCCACCCCCCCCCCCCCCCACCCCCCCCCCCCCCCACCCCCCCCCCCCCCCACCCCCCCCCCCCCCCACCCCCCCCCCCCCCCACCCCCCCCCCCCCCCACCCCCCCCCCCCCCCACCCCCCCCCCCCCCCACCCCCCCCCCCCCCCACCCCCCCCCCCCCCCACCCCCCCCCCCCCCCACCCCCCCCCCCCCCCACCCCCCCCCCCCCCCACCCCCCCCCCCCCCCACCCCCCCCCCCCCCCACCCCCCCCCCCCCCCACCCCCCCCCCCCCCCACCCCCCCCCCCCCCCACCCCCCCCCCCCCCCACCCCCCCCCCCCCCCACCCCCCCCCCCCCCCACCCCCCCCCCCCCCCACCCCCCCCCCCCCCCACCCCCCCCCCCCCCCACCCCCCCCCCCCCCCACCCCCCCCCCCCCCCACCCCCCCCCCCCCCCACCCCCCCCCCCCCCCACCCCCCCCCCCCCCCACCCCCCCCCCCCCCCACCCCCCCCCCCCCCCACCCCCCCCCCCCCCCACCCCCCCCCCCCCCCACCCCCCCCCCCCCCCACCCCCCCCCCCCCCCACCCCCCCCCCCCCCCACCCCCCCCCCCCCCCACCCCCCCCCCCCCCCACCCCCCCCCCCCCCCACCCCCCCCCCCCCCCACCCCCCCCCCCCCCCACCCCCCCCCCCCCCCACCCCCCCCCCCCCCCACCCCCCCCCCCCCCCACCCCCCCCCCCCCCCACCCCCCCCCCCCCCCACCCCCCCCCCCCCCCACCCCCCCCCCCCCCCACCCCCCCCCCCCCCCACCCCCCCCCCCCCCCACCCCCCCCCCCCCCCACCCCCCCCCCCCCCCACCCCCCCCCCCCCCCACCCCCCCCCCCCCCCACCCCCCCCCCCCCCCACCCCCCCCCCCCCCCACCCCCCCCCCCCCCCACCCCCCCCCCCCCCCACCCCCCCCCCCCCCCACCCCCCCCCCCCCCCACCCCCCCCCCCCCCCACCCCCCCCCCCCCCCACCCCCCCCCCCCCCCACCCCCCCCCCCCCCCACCCCCCCCCCCCCCCACCCCCCCCCCCCCCCACCCCCCCCCCCCCCCACCCCCCCCCCCCCCCACCCCCCCCCCCCCCCACCCCCCCCCCCCCCCACCCCCCCCCCCCCCCACCCCCCCCCCCCCCCACCCCCCCCCCCCCCCACCCCCCCCCCCCCCCACCCCCCCCCCCCCCCACCCCCCCCCCCCCCCACCCCCCCCCCCCCCCACCCCCCCCCCCCCCCACCCCCCCCCCCCCCCACCCCCCCCCCCCCCCACCCCCCCCCCCCCCCACCCCCCCCCCCCCCCACCCCCCCCCCCCCCCACCCCCCCCCCCCCCCACCCCCCCCCCCCCCCACCCCCCCCCCCCCCCACCCCCCCCCCCCCCCACCCCCCCCCCCCCCCACCCCCCCCCCCCCCCACCCCCCCCCCCCCCCACCCCCCCCCCCCCCCACCCCCCCCCCCCCCCACCCCCCCCCCCCCCCACCCCCCCCCCCCCCCACCCCCCCCCCCCCCCACCCCCCCCCCCCCCCACCCCCCCCCCCCCCCACCCCCCCCCCCCCCCACCCCCCCCCCCCCCCACCCCCCCCCCCCCCCACCCCCCCCCCCCCCCACCCCCCCCCCCCCCCACCCCCCCCCCCCCCCACCCCCCCCCCCCCCCACCCCCCCCCCCCCCCACCCCCCCCCCCCCCCACCCCCCCCCCCCCCCACCCCCCCCCCCCCCCACCCCCCCCCCCCCCCACCCCCCCCCCCCCCCACCCCCCCCCCCCCCCACCCCCCCCCCCCCCCACCCCCCCCCCCCCCCACCCCCCCCCCCCCCCACCCCCCCCCCCCCCCACCCCCCCCCCCCCCCACCCCCCCCCCCCCCCACCCCCCCCCCCCCCCACCCCCCCCCCCCCCCACCCCCCCCCCCCCCCACCCCCCCCCCCCCCCACCCCCCCCCCCCCCCACCCCCCCCCCCCCCCACCCCCCCCCCCCCCCACCCCCCCCCCCCCCCACCCCCCCCCCCCCCCACCCCCCCCCCCCCCCACCCCCCCCCCCCCCCACCCCCCCCCCCCCCCACCCCCCCCCCCCCCCACCCCCCCCCCCCCCCACCCCCCCCCCCCCCCACCCCCCCCCCCCCCCACCCCCCCCCCCCCCCACCCCCCCCCCCCCCCACCCCCCCCCCCCCCCACCCCCCCCCCCCCCCACCCCCCCCCCCCCCCACCCCCCCCCCCCCCCACCCCCCCCCCCCCCCACCCCCCCCCCCCCCCACCCCCCCCCCCCCCCACCCCCCCCCCCCCCCACCCCCCCCCCCCCCCACCCCCCCCCCCCCCCACCCCCCCCCCCCCCCACCCCCCCCCCCCCCCACCCCCCCCCCCCCCCACCCCCCCCCCCCCCCACCCCCCCCCCCCCCCACCCCCCCCCCCCCCCACCCCCCCCCCCCCCCACCCCCCCCCCCCCCCACCCCCCCCCCCCCCCACCCCCCCCCCCCCCCACCCCCCCCCCCCCCCACCCCCCCCCCCCCCCACCCCCCCCCCCCCCCACCCCCCCCCCCCCCCACCCCCCCCCCCCCCCACCCCCCCCCCCCCCCACCCCCCCCCCCCCCCACCCCCCCCCCCCCCCACCCCCCCCCCCCCCCACCCCCCCCCCCCCCCACCCCCCCCCCCCCCCACCCCCCCCCCCCCCCACCCCCCCCCCCCCCCACCCCCCCCCCCCCCCACCCCCCCCCCCCCCCACCCCCCCCCCCCCCCACCCCCCCCCCCCCCCACCCCCCCCCCCCCCCACCCCCCCCCCCCCCCACCCCCCCCCCCCCCCACCCCCCCCCCCCCCCACCCCCCCCCCCCCCCACCCCCCCCCCCCCCCACCCCCCCCCCCCCCCACCCCCCCCCCCCCCCACCCCCCCCCCCCCCCACCCCCCCCCCCCCCCACCCCCCCCCCCCCCCACCCCCCCCCCCCCCCACCCCCCCCCCCCCCCACCCCCCCCCCCCCCCACCCCCCCCCCCCCCCACCCCCCCCCCCCCCCACCCCCCCCCCCCCCCACCCCCCCCCCCCCCCACCCCCCCCCCCCCCCACCCCCCCCCCCCCCCACCCCCCCCCCCCCCCACCCCCCCCCCCCCCCACCCCCCCCCCCCCCCACCCCCCCCCCCCCCCACCCCCCCCCCCCCCCACCCCCCCCCCCCCCCACCCCCCCCCCCCCCCACCCCCCCCCCCCCCCACCCCCCCCCCCCCCCACCCCCCCCCCCCCCCACCCCCCCCCCCCCCCACCCCCCCCCCCCCCCACCCCCCCCCCCCCCCACCCCCCCCCCCCCCCACCCCCCCCCCCCCCCACCCCCCCCCCCCCCCACCCCCCCCCCCCCCCACCCCCCCCCCCCCCCACCCCCCCCCCCCCCCACCCCCCCCCCCCCCCACCCCCCCCCCCCCCCACCCCCCCCCCCCCCCACCCCCCCCCCCCCCCACCCCCCCCCCCCCCCACCCCCCCCCCCCCCCACCCCCCCCCCCCCCCACCCCCCCCCCCCCCCACCCCCCCCCCCCCCCACCCCCCCCCCCCCCCACCCCCCCCCCCCCCCACCCCCCCCCCCCCCCACCCCCCCCCCCCCCCACCCCCCCCCCCCCCCACCCCCCCCCCCCCCCACCCCCCCCCCCCCCCACCCCCCCCCCCCCCCACCCCCCCCCCCCCCCACCCCCCCCCCCCCCCACCCCCCCCCCCCCCCACCCCCCCCCCCCCCCACCCCCCCCCCCCCCCACCCCCCCCCCCCCCCACCCCCCCCCCCCCCCACCCCCCCCCCCCCCCACCCCCCCCCCCCCCCACCCCCCCCCCCCCCCACCCCCCCCCCCCCCCACCCCCCCCCCCCCCCACCCCCCCCCCCCCCCACCCCCCCCCCCCCCCACCCCCCCCCCCCCCCACCCCCCCCCCCCCCCACCCCCCCCCCCCCCCACCCCCCCCCCCCCCCACCCCCCCCCCCCCCCACCCCCCCCCCCCCCCACCCCCCCCCCCCCCCACCCCCCCCCCCCCCCACCCCCCCCCCCCCCCACCCCCCCCCCCCCCCACCCCCCCCCCCCCCCACCCCCCCCCCCCCCCACCCCCCCCCCCCCCCACCCCCCCCCCCCCCCACCCCCCCCCCCCCCCACCCCCCCCCCCCCCCACCCCCCCCCCCCCCCACCCCCCCCCCCCCCCACCCCCCCCCCCCCCCACCCCCCCCCCCCCCCACCCCCCCCCCCCCCCACCCCCCCCCCCCCCCACCCCCCCCCCCCCCCACCCCCCCCCCCCCCCACCCCCCCCCCCCCCCACCCCCCCCCCCCCCCACCCCCCCCCCCCCCCACCCCCCCCCCCCCCCACCCCCCCCCCCCCCCACCCCCCCCCCCCCCCACCCCCCCCCCCCCCCACCCCCCCCCCCCCCCACCCCCCCCCCCCCCCACCCCCCCCCCCCCCCACCCCCCCCCCCCCCCACCCCCCCCCCCCCCCACCCCCCCCCCCCCCCACCCCCCCCCCCCCCCACCCCCCCCCCCCCCCACCCCCCCCCCCCCCCACCCCCCCCCCCCCCCACCCCCCCCCCCCCCCACCCCCCCCCCCCCCCACCCCCCCCCCCCCCCACCCCCCCCCCCCCCCACCCCCCCCCCCCCCCACCCCCCCCCCCCCCCACCCCCCCCCCCCCCCACCCCCCCCCCCCCCCACCCCCCCCCCCCCCCACCCCCCCCCCCCCCCACCCCCCCCCCCCCCCACCCCCCCCCCCCCCCACCCCCCCCCCCCCCCACCCCCCCCCCCCCCCACCCCCCCCCCCCCCCACCCCCCCCCCCCCCCACCCCCCCCCCCCCCCACCCCCCCCCCCCCCCACCCCCCCCCCCCCCCACCCCCCCCCCCCCCCACCCCCCCCCCCCCCCACCCCCCCCCCCCCCCACCCCCCCCCCCCCCCACCCCCCCCCCCCCCCACCCCCCCCCCCCCCCACCCCCCCCCCCCCCCACCCCCCCCCCCCCCCACCCCCCCCCCCCCCCACCCCCCCCCCCCCCCACCCCCCCCCCCCCCCACCCCCCCCCCCCCCCACCCCCCCCCCCCCCCACCCCCCCCCCCCCCCACCCCCCCCCCCCCCCACCCCCCCCCCCCCCCACCCCCCCCCCCCCCCACCCCCCCCCCCCCCCACCCCCCCCCCCCCCCACCCCCCCCCCCCCCCACCCCCCCCCCCCCCCACCCCCCCCCCCCCCCACCCCCCCCCCCCCCCACCCCCCCCCCCCCCCACCCCCCCCCCCCCCCACCCCCCCCCCCCCCCACCCCCCCCCCCCCCCACCCCCCCCCCCCCCCACCCCCCCCCCCCCCCACCCCCCCCCCCCCCCACCCCCCCCCCCCCCCACCCCCCCCCCCCCCCACCCCCCCCCCCCCCCACCCCCCCCCCCCCCCACCCCCCCCCCCCCCCACCCCCCCCCCCCCCCACCCCCCCCCCCCCCCACCCCCCCCCCCCCCCACCCCCCCCCCCCCCCACCCCCCCCCCCCCCCACCCCCCCCCCCCCCCACCCCCCCCCCCCCCCACCCCCCCCCCCCCCCACCCCCCCCCCCCCCCACCCCCCCCCCCCCCCACCCCCCCCCCCCCCCACCCCCCCCCCCCCCCACCCCCCCCCCCCCCCACCCCCCCCCCCCCCCACCCCCCCCCCCCCCCACCCCCCCCCCCCCCCACCCCCCCCCCCCCCCACCCCCCCCCCCCCCCACCCCCCCCCCCCCCCACCCCCCCCCCCCCCCACCCCCCCCCCCCCCCACCCCCCCCCCCCCCCACCCCCCCCCCCCCCCACCCCCCCCCCCCCCCACCCCCCCCCCCCCCCACCCCCCCCCCCCCCCACCCCCCCCCCCCCCCACCCCCCCCCCCCCCCACCCCCCCCCCCCCCCACCCCCCCCCCCCCCCACCCCCCCCCCCCCCCACCCCCCCCCCCCCCCACCCCCCCCCCCCCCCACCCCCCCCCCCCCCCACCCCCCCCCCCCCCCACCCCCCCCCCCCCCCACCCCCCCCCCCCCCCACCCCCCCCCCCCCCCACCCCCCCCCCCCCCCACCCCCCCCCCCCCCCACCCCCCCCCCCCCCCACCCCCCCCCCCCCCCACCCCCCCCCCCCCCCACCCCCCCCCCCCCCCACCCCCCCCCCCCCCCACCCCCCCCCCCCCCCACCCCCCCCCCCCCCCACCCCCCCCCCCCCCCACCCCCCCCCCCCCCCACCCCCCCCCCCCCCCACCCCCCCCCCCCCCCACCCCCCCCCCCCCCCACCCCCCCCCCCCCCCACCCCCCCCCCCCCCCACCCCCCCCCCCCCCCACCCCCCCCCCCCCCCACCCCCCCCCCCCCCCACCCCCCCCCCCCCCCACCCCCCCCCCCCCCCACCCCCCCCCCCCCCCACCCCCCCCCCCCCCCACCCCCCCCCCCCCCCACCCCCCCCCCCCCCCACCCCCCCCCCCCCCCACCCCCCCCCCCCCCCACCCCCCCCCCCCCCCACCCCCCCCCCCCCCCACCCCCCCCCCCCCCCACCCCCCCCCCCCCCCACCCCCCCCCCCCCCCACCCCCCCCCCCCCCCACCCCCCCCCCCCCCCACCCCCCCCCCCCCCCACCCCCCCCCCCCCCCACCCCCCCCCCCCCCCACCCCCCCCCCCCCCCACCCCCCCCCCCCCCCACCCCCCCCCCCCCCCACCCCCCCCCCCCCCCACCCCCCCCCCCCCCCACCCCCCCCCCCCCCCACCCCCCCCCCCCCCCACCCCCCCCCCCCCCCACCCCCCCCCCCCCCCACCCCCCCCCCCCCCCACCCCCCCCCCCCCCCACCCCCCCCCCCCCCCACCCCCCCCCCCCCCCACCCCCCCCCCCCCCCACCCCCCCCCCCCCCCACCCCCCCCCCCCCCCACCCCCCCCCCCCCCCACCCCCCCCCCCCCCCACCCCCCCCCCCCCCCACCCCCCCCCCCCCCCACCCCCCCCCCCCCCCACCCCCCCCCCCCCCCACCCCCCCCCCCCCCCACCCCCCCCCCCCCCCACCCCCCCCCCCCCCCACCCCCCCCCCCCCCCACCCCCCCCCCCCCCCACCCCCCCCCCCCCCCACCCCCCCCCCCCCCCACCCCCCCCCCCCCCCACCCCCCCCCCCCCCCACCCCCCCCCCCCCCCACCCCCCCCCCCCCCCACCCCCCCCCCCCCCCACCCCCCCCCCCCCCCACCCCCCCCCCCCCCCACCCCCCCCCCCCCCCACCCCCCCCCCCCCCCACCCCCCCCCCCCCCCACCCCCCCCCCCCCCCACCCCCCCCCCCCCCCACCCCCCCCCCCCCCCACCCCCCCCCCCCCCCACCCCCCCCCCCCCCCACCCCCCCCCCCCCCCACCCCCCCCCCCCCCCACCCCCCCCCCCCCCCACCCCCCCCCCCCCCCACCCCCCCCCCCCCCCACCCCCCCCCCCCCCCACCCCCCCCCCCCCCCACCCCCCCCCCCCCCCACCCCCCCCCCCCCCCACCCCCCCCCCCCCCCACCCCCCCCCCCCCCCACCCCCCCCCCCCCCCACCCCCCCCCCCCCCCACCCCCCCCCCCCCCCACCCCCCCCCCCCCCCACCCCCCCCCCCCCCCACCCCCCCCCCCCCCCACCCCCCCCCCCCCCCACCCCCCCCCCCCCCCACCCCCCCCCCCCCCCACCCCCCCCCCCCCCCACCCCCCCCCCCCCCCACCCCCCCCCCCCCCCACCCCCCCCCCCCCCCACCCCCCCCCCCCCCCACCCCCCCCCCCCCCCACCCCCCCCCCCCCCCACCCCCCCCCCCCCCCACCCCCCCCCCCCCCCACCCCCCCCCCCCCCCACCCCCCCCCCCCCCCACCCCCCCCCCCCCCCACCCCCCCCCCCCCCCACCCCCCCCCCCCCCCACCCCCCCCCCCCCCCACCCCCCCCCCCCCCCACCCCCCCCCCCCCCCACCCCCCCCCCCCCCCACCCCCCCCCCCCCCCACCCCCCCCCCCCCCCACCCCCCCCCCCCCCCACCCCCCCCCCCCCCCACCCCCCCCCCCCCCCACCCCCCCCCCCCCCCACCCCCCCCCCCCCCCACCCCCCCCCCCCCCCACCCCCCCCCCCCCCCACCCCCCCCCCCCCCCACCCCCCCCCCCCCCCACCCCCCCCCCCCCCCACCCCCCCCCCCCCCCACCCCCCCCCCCCCCCACCCCCCCCCCCCCCCACCCCCCCCCCCCCCCACCCCCCCCCCCCCCCACCCCCCCCCCCCCCCACCCCCCCCCCCCCCCACCCCCCCCCCCCCCCACCCCCCCCCCCCCCCACCCCCCCCCCCCCCCACCCCCCCCCCCCCCCACCCCCCCCCCCCCCCACCCCCCCCCCCCCCCACCCCCCCCCCCCCCCACCCCCCCCCCCCCCCACCCCCCCCCCCCCCCACCCCCCCCCCCCCCCACCCCCCCCCCCCCCCACCCCCCCCCCCCCCCACCCCCCCCCCCCCCCACCCCCCCCCCCCCCCACCCCCCCCCCCCCCCACCCCCCCCCCCCCCCACCCCCCCCCCCCCCCACCCCCCCCCCCCCCCACCCCCCCCCCCCCCCACCCCCCCCCCCCCCCACCCCCCCCCCCCCCCACCCCCCCCCCCCCCCACCCCCCCCCCCCCCCACCCCCCCCCCCCCCCACCCCCCCCCCCCCCCACCCCCCCCCCCCCCCACCCCCCCCCCCCCCCACCCCCCCCCCCCCCCACCCCCCCCCCCCCCCACCCCCCCCCCCCCCCACCCCCCCCCCCCCCCACCCCCCCCCCCCCCCACCCCCCCCCCCCCCCACCCCCCCCCCCCCCCACCCCCCCCCCCCCCCACCCCCCCCCCCCCCCACCCCCCCCCCCCCCCACCCCCCCCCCCCCCCACCCCCCCCCCCCCCCACCCCCCCCCCCCCCCACCCCCCCCCCCCCCCACCCCCCCCCCCCCCCACCCCCCCCCCCCCCCACCCCCCCCCCCCCCCACCCCCCCCCCCCCCCACCCCCCCCCCCCCCCACCCCCCCCCCCCCCCACCCCCCCCCCCCCCCACCCCCCCCCCCCCCCACCCCCCCCCCCCCCCACCCCCCCCCCCCCCCACCCCCCCCCCCCCCCACCCCCCCCCCCCCCCACCCCCCCCCCCCCCCACCCCCCCCCCCCCCCACCCCCCCCCCCCCCCACCCCCCCCCCCCCCCACCCCCCCCCCCCCCCACCCCCCCCCCCCCCCACCCCCCCCCCCCCCCACCCCCCCCCCCCCCCACCCCCCCCCCCCCCCACCCCCCCCCCCCCCCACCCCCCCCCCCCCCCACCCCCCCCCCCCCCCACCCCCCCCCCCCCCCACCCCCCCCCCCCCCCACCCCCCCCCCCCCCCACCCCCCCCCCCCCCCACCCCCCCCCCCCCCCACCCCCCCCCCCCCCCACCCCCCCCCCCCCCCACCCCCCCCCCCCCCCACCCCCCCCCCCCCCCACCCCCCCCCCCCCCCACCCCCCCCCCCCCCCACCCCCCCCCCCCCCCACCCCCCCCCCCCCCCACCCCCCCCCCCCCCCACCCCCCCCCCCCCCCACCCCCCCCCCCCCCCACCCCCCCCCCCCCCCACCCCCCCCCCCCCCCACCCCCCCCCCCCCCCACCCCCCCCCCCCCCCACCCCCCCCCCCCCCCACCCCCCCCCCCCCCCACCCCCCCCCCCCCCCACCCCCCCCCCCCCCCACCCCCCCCCCCCCCCACCCCCCCCCCCCCCCACCCCCCCCCCCCCCCACCCCCCCCCCCCCCCACCCCCCCCCCCCCCCACCCCCCCCCCCCCCCACCCCCCCCCCCCCCCACCCCCCCCCCCCCCCACCCCCCCCCCCCCCCACCCCCCCCCCCCCCCACCCCCCCCCCCCCCCACCCCCCCCCCCCCCCACCCCCCCCCCCCCCCACCCCCCCCCCCCCCCACCCCCCCCCCCCCCCACCCCCCCCCCCCCCCACCCCCCCCCCCCCCCACCCCCCCCCCCCCCCACCCCCCCCCCCCCCCACCCCCCCCCCCCCCCACCCCCCCCCCCCCCCACCCCCCCCCCCCCCCACCCCCCCCCCCCCCCACCCCCCCCCCCCCCCACCCCCCCCCCCCCCCACCCCCCCCCCCCCCCACCCCCCCCCCCCCCCACCCCCCCCCCCCCCCACCCCCCCCCCCCCCCACCCCCCCCCCCCCCCACCCCCCCCCCCCCCCACCCCCCCCCCCCCCCACCCCCCCCCCCCCCCACCCCCCCCCCCCCCCACCCCCCCCCCCCCCCACCCCCCCCCCCCCCCACCCCCCCCCCCCCCCACCCCCCCCCCCCCCCACCCCCCCCCCCCCCCACCCCCCCCCCCCCCCACCCCCCCCCCCCCCCACCCCCCCCCCCCCCCACCCCCCCCCCCCCCCACCCCCCCCCCCCCCCACCCCCCCCCCCCCCCACCCCCCCCCCCCCCCACCCCCCCCCCCCCCCACCCCCCCCCCCCCCCACCCCCCCCCCCCCCCACCCCCCCCCCCCCCCACCCCCCCCCCCCCCCACCCCCCCCCCCCCCCACCCCCCCCCCCCCCCACCCCCCCCCCCCCCCACCCCCCCCCCCCCCCACCCCCCCCCCCCCCCACCCCCCCCCCCCCCCACCCCCCCCCCCCCCCACCCCCCCCCCCCCCCACCCCCCCCCCCCCCCACCCCCCCCCCCCCCCACCCCCCCCCCCCCCCACCCCCCCCCCCCCCCACCCCCCCCCCCCCCCACCCCCCCCCCCCCCCACCCCCCCCCCCCCCCACCCCCCCCCCCCCCCACCCCCCCCCCCCCCCACCCCCCCCCCCCCCCACCCCCCCCCCCCCCCACCCCCCCCCCCCCCCACCCCCCCCCCCCCCCACCCCCCCCCCCCCCCACCCCCCCCCCCCCCCACCCCCCCCCCCCCCCACCCCCCCCCCCCCCCACCCCCCCCCCCCCCCACCCCCCCCCCCCCCCACCCCCCCCCCCCCCCACCCCCCCCCCCCCCCACCCCCCCCCCCCCCCACCCCCCCCCCCCCCCACCCCCCCCCCCCCCCACCCCCCCCCCCCCCCACCCCCCCCCCCCCCCACCCCCCCCCCCCCCCACCCCCCCCCCCCCCCACCCCCCCCCCCCCCCACCCCCCCCCCCCCCCACCCCCCCCCCCCCCCACCCCCCCCCCCCCCCACCCCCCCCCCCCCCCACCCCCCCCCCCCCCCACCCCCCCCCCCCCCCACCCCCCCCCCCCCCCACCCCCCCCCCCCCCCACCCCCCCCCCCCCCCACCCCCCCCCCCCCCCACCCCCCCCCCCCCCCACCCCCCCCCCCCCCCACCCCCCCCCCCCCCCACCCCCCCCCCCCCCCACCCCCCCCCCCCCCCACCCCCCCCCCCCCCCACCCCCCCCCCCCCCCACCCCCCCCCCCCCCCACCCCCCCCCCCCCCCACCCCCCCCCCCCCCCACCCCCCCCCCCCCCCACCCCCCCCCCCCCCCACCCCCCCCCCCCCCCACCCCCCCCCCCCCCCACCCCCCCCCCCCCCCACCCCCCCCCCCCCCCACCCCCCCCCCCCCCCACCCCCCCCCCCCCCCACCCCCCCCCCCCCCCACCCCCCCCCCCCCCCACCCCCCCCCCCCCCCACCCCCCCCCCCCCCCACCCCCCCCCCCCCCCACCCCCCCCCCCCCCCACCCCCCCCCCCCCCCACCCCCCCCCCCCCCCACCCCCCCCCCCCCCCACCCCCCCCCCCCCCCACCCCCCCCCCCCCCCACCCCCCCCCCCCCCCACCCCCCCCCCCCCCCACCCCCCCCCCCCCCCACCCCCCCCCCCCCCCACCCCCCCCCCCCCCCACCCCCCCCCCCCCCCACCCCCCCCCCCCCCCACCCCCCCCCCCCCCCACCCCCCCCCCCCCCCACCCCCCCCCCCCCCCACCCCCCCCCCCCCCCACCCCCCCCCCCCCCCACCCCCCCCCCCCCCCACCCCCCCCCCCCCCCACCCCCCCCCCCCCCCACCCCCCCCCCCCCCCACCCCCCCCCCCCCCCACCCCCCCCCCCCCCCACCCCCCCCCCCCCCCACCCCCCCCCCCCCCCACCCCCCCCCCCCCCCACCCCCCCCCCCCCCCACCCCCCCCCCCCCCCACCCCCCCCCCCCCCCACCCCCCCCCCCCCCCACCCCCCCCCCCCCCCACCCCCCCCCCCCCCCACCCCCCCCCCCCCCCACCCCCCCCCCCCCCCACCCCCCCCCCCCCCCACCCCCCCCCCCCCCCACCCCCCCCCCCCCCCACCCCCCCCCCCCCCCACCCCCCCCCCCCCCCACCCCCCCCCCCCCCCACCCCCCCCCCCCCCCACCCCCCCCCCCCCCCACCCCCCCCCCCCCCCACCCCCCCCCCCCCCCACCCCCCCCCCCCCCCACCCCCCCCCCCCCCCACCCCCCCCCCCCCCCACCCCCCCCCCCCCCCACCCCCCCCCCCCCCCACCCCCCCCCCCCCCCACCCCCCCCCCCCCCCACCCCCCCCCCCCCCCACCCCCCCCCCCCCCCACCCCCCCCCCCCCCCACCCCCCCCCCCCCCCACCCCCCCCCCCCCCCACCCCCCCCCCCCCCCACCCCCCCCCCCCCCCACCCCCCCCCCCCCCCACCCCCCCCCCCCCCCACCCCCCCCCCCCCCCACCCCCCCCCCCCCCCACCCCCCCCCCCCCCCACCCCCCCCCCCCCCCACCCCCCCCCCCCCCCACCCCCCCCCCCCCCCACCCCCCCCCCCCCCCACCCCCCCCCCCCCCCACCCCCCCCCCCCCCCACCCCCCCCCCCCCCCACCCCCCCCCCCCCCCACCCCCCCCCCCCCCCACCCCCCCCCCCCCCCACCCCCCCCCCCCCCCACCCCCCCCCCCCCCCACCCCCCCCCCCCCCCACCCCCCCCCCCCCCCACCCCCCCCCCCCCCCACCCCCCCCCCCCCCCACCCCCCCCCCCCCCCACCCCCCCCCCCCCCCACCCCCCCCCCCCCCCACCCCCCCCCCCCCCCACCCCCCCCCCCCCCCACCCCCCCCCCCCCCCACCCCCCCCCCCCCCCACCCCCCCCCCCCCCCACCCCCCCCCCCCCCCACCCCCCCCCCCCCCCACCCCCCCCCCCCCCCACCCCCCCCCCCCCCCACCCCCCCCCCCCCCCACCCCCCCCCCCCCCCACCCCCCCCCCCCCCCACCCCCCCCCCCCCCCACCCCCCCCCCCCCCCACCCCCCCCCCCCCCCACCCCCCCCCCCCCCCACCCCCCCCCCCCCCCACCCCCCCCCCCCCCCACCCCCCCCCCCCCCCACCCCCCCCCCCCCCCACCCCCCCCCCCCCCCACCCCCCCCCCCCCCCACCCCCCCCCCCCCCCACCCCCCCCCCCCCCCACCCCCCCCCCCCCCCACCCCCCCCCCCCCCCACCCCCCCCCCCCCCCACCCCCCCCCCCCCCCACCCCCCCCCCCCCCCACCCCCCCCCCCCCCCACCCCCCCCCCCCCCCACCCCCCCCCCCCCCCACCCCCCCCCCCCCCCACCCCCCCCCCCCCCCACCCCCCCCCCCCCCCACCCCCCCCCCCCCCCACCCCCCCCCCCCCCCACCCCCCCCCCCCCCCACCCCCCCCCCCCCCCACCCCCCCCCCCCCCCACCCCCCCCCCCCCCCACCCCCCCCCCCCCCCACCCCCCCCCCCCCCCACCCCCCCCCCCCCCCACCCCCCCCCCCCCCCACCCCCCCCCCCCCCCACCCCCCCCCCCCCCCACCCCCCCCCCCCCCCACCCCCCCCCCCCCCCACCCCCCCCCCCCCCCACCCCCCCCCCCCCCCACCCCCCCCCCCCCCCACCCCCCCCCCCCCCCACCCCCCCCCCCCCCCACCCCCCCCCCCCCCCACCCCCCCCCCCCCCCACCCCCCCCCCCCCCCACCCCCCCCCCCCCCCACCCCCCCCCCCCCCCACCCCCCCCCCCCCCCACCCCCCCCCCCCCCCACCCCCCCCCCCCCCCACCCCCCCCCCCCCCCACCCCCCCCCCCCCCCACCCCCCCCCCCCCCCACCCCCCCCCCCCCCCACCCCCCCCCCCCCCCACCCCCCCCCCCCCCCACCCCCCCCCCCCCCCACCCCCCCCCCCCCCCACCCCCCCCCCCCCCCACCCCCCCCCCCCCCCACCCCCCCCCCCCCCCACCCCCCCCCCCCCCCACCCCCCCCCCCCCCCACCCCCCCCCCCCCCCACCCCCCCCCCCCCCCACCCCCCCCCCCCCCCACCCCCCCCCCCCCCCACCCCCCCCCCCCCCCACCCCCCCCCCCCCCCACCCCCCCCCCCCCCCACCCCCCCCCCCCCCCACCCCCCCCCCCCCCCACCCCCCCCCCCCCCCACCCCCCCCCCCCCCCACCCCCCCCCCCCCCCACCCCCCCCCCCCCCCACCCCCCCCCCCCCCCACCCCCCCCCCCCCCCACCCCCCCCCCCCCCCACCCCCCCCCCCCCCCACCCCCCCCCCCCCCCACCCCCCCCCCCCCCCACCCCCCCCCCCCCCCACCCCCCCCCCCCCCCACCCCCCCCCCCCCCCACCCCCCCCCCCCCCCACCCCCCCCCCCCCCCACCCCCCCCCCCCCCCACCCCCCCCCCCCCCCACCCCCCCCCCCCCCCACCCCCCCCCCCCCCCACCCCCCCCCCCCCCCACCCCCCCCCCCCCCCACCCCCCCCCCCCCCCACCCCCCCCCCCCCCCACCCCCCCCCCCCCCCACCCCCCCCCCCCCCCACCCCCCCCCCCCCCCACCCCCCCCCCCCCCCACCCCCCCCCCCCCCCACCCCCCCCCCCCCCCACCCCCCCCCCCCCCCACCCCCCCCCCCCCCCACCCCCCCCCCCCCCCACCCCCCCCCCCCCCCACCCCCCCCCCCCCCCACCCCCCCCCCCCCCCACCCCCCCCCCCCCCCACCCCCCCCCCCCCCCACCCCCCCCCCCCCCCACCCCCCCCCCCCCCCACCCCCCCCCCCCCCCACCCCCCCCCCCCCCCACCCCCCCCCCCCCCCACCCCCCCCCCCCCCCACCCCCCCCCCCCCCCACCCCCCCCCCCCCCCACCCCCCCCCCCCCCCACCCCCCCCCCCCCCCACCCCCCCCCCCCCCCACCCCCCCCCCCCCCCACCCCCCCCCCCCCCCACCCCCCCCCCCCCCCACCCCCCCCCCCCCCCACCCCCCCCCCCCCCCACCCCCCCCCCCCCCCACCCCCCCCCCCCCCCACCCCCCCCCCCCCCCACCCCCCCCCCCCCCCACCCCCCCCCCCCCCCACCCCCCCCCCCCCCCACCCCCCCCCCCCCCCACCCCCCCCCCCCCCCACCCCCCCCCCCCCCCACCCCCCCCCCCCCCCACCCCCCCCCCCCCCCACCCCCCCCCCCCCCCACCCCCCCCCCCCCCCACCCCCCCCCCCCCCCACCCCCCCCCCCCCCCACCCCCCCCCCCCCCCACCCCCCCCCCCCCCCACCCCCCCCCCCCCCCACCCCCCCCCCCCCCCACCCCCCCCCCCCCCCACCCCCCCCCCCCCCCACCCCCCCCCCCCCCCACCCCCCCCCCCCCCCACCCCCCCCCCCCCCCACCCCCCCCCCCCCCCACCCCCCCCCCCCCCCACCCCCCCCCCCCCCCACCCCCCCCCCCCCCCACCCCCCCCCCCCCCCACCCCCCCCCCCCCCCACCCCCCCCCCCCCCCACCCCCCCCCCCCCCCACCCCCCCCCCCCCCCACCCCCCCCCCCCCCCACCCCCCCCCCCCCCCACCCCCCCCCCCCCCCACCCCCCCCCCCCCCCACCCCCCCCCCCCCCCACCCCCCCCCCCCCCCACCCCCCCCCCCCCCCACCCCCCCCCCCCCCCACCCCCCCCCCCCCCCACCCCCCCCCCCCCCCACCCCCCCCCCCCCCCACCCCCCCCCCCCCCCACCCCCCCCCCCCCCCACCCCCCCCCCCCCCCACCCCCCCCCCCCCCCACCCCCCCCCCCCCCCACCCCCCCCCCCCCCCACCCCCCCCCCCCCCCACCCCCCCCCCCCCCCACCCCCCCCCCCCCCCACCCCCCCCCCCCCCCACCCCCCCCCCCCCCCACCCCCCCCCCCCCCCACCCCCCCCCCCCCCCACCCCCCCCCCCCCCCACCCCCCCCCCCCCCCACCCCCCCCCCCCCCCACCCCCCCCCCCCCCCACCCCCCCCCCCCCCCACCCCCCCCCCCCCCCACCCCCCCCCCCCCCCACCCCCCCCCCCCCCCACCCCCCCCCCCCCCCACCCCCCCCCCCCCCCACCCCCCCCCCCCCCCACCCCCCCCCCCCCCCACCCCCCCCCCCCCCCACCCCCCCCCCCCCCCACCCCCCCCCCCCCCCACCCCCCCCCCCCCCCACCCCCCCCCCCCCCCACCCCCCCCCCCCCCCACCCCCCCCCCCCCCCACCCCCCCCCCCCCCCACCCCCCCCCCCCCCCACCCCCCCCCCCCCCCACCCCCCCCCCCCCCCACCCCCCCCCCCCCCCACCCCCCCCCCCCCCCACCCCCCCCCCCCCCCACCCCCCCCCCCCCCCACCCCCCCCCCCCCCCACCCCCCCCCCCCCCCACCCCCCCCCCCCCCCACCCCCCCCCCCCCCCACCCCCCCCCCCCCCCACCCCCCCCCCCCCCCACCCCCCCCCCCCCCCACCCCCCCCCCCCCCCACCCCCCCCCCCCCCCACCCCCCCCCCCCCCCACCCCCCCCCCCCCCCACCCCCCCCCCCCCCCACCCCCCCCCCCCCCCACCCCCCCCCCCCCCCACCCCCCCCCCCCCCCACCCCCCCCCCCCCCCACCCCCCCCCCCCCCCACCCCCCCCCCCCCCCACCCCCCCCCCCCCCCACCCCCCCCCCCCCCCACCCCCCCCCCCCCCCACCCCCCCCCCCCCCCACCCCCCCCCCCCCCCACCCCCCCCCCCCCCCACCCCCCCCCCCCCCCACCCCCCCCCCCCCCCACCCCCCCCCCCCCCCACCCCCCCCCCCCCCCACCCCCCCCCCCCCCCACCCCCCCCCCCCCCCACCCCCCCCCCCCCCCACCCCCCCCCCCCCCCACCCCCCCCCCCCCCCACCCCCCCCCCCCCCCACCCCCCCCCCCCCCCACCCCCCCCCCCCCCCACCCCCCCCCCCCCCCACCCCCCCCCCCCCCCACCCCCCCCCCCCCCCACCCCCCCCCCCCCCCACCCCCCCCCCCCCCCACCCCCCCCCCCCCCCACCCCCCCCCCCCCCCACCCCCCCCCCCCCCCACCCCCCCCCCCCCCCACCCCCCCCCCCCCCCACCCCCCCCCCCCCCCACCCCCCCCCCCCCCCACCCCCCCCCCCCCCCACCCCCCCCCCCCCCCACCCCCCCCCCCCCCCACCCCCCCCCCCCCCCACCCCCCCCCCCCCCCACCCCCCCCCCCCCCCACCCCCCCCCCCCCCCACCCCCCCCCCCCCCCACCCCCCCCCCCCCCCACCCCCCCCCCCCCCCACCCCCCCCCCCCCCCACCCCCCCCCCCCCCCACCCCCCCCCCCCCCCACCCCCCCCCCCCCCCACCCCCCCCCCCCCCCACCCCCCCCCCCCCCCACCCCCCCCCCCCCCCACCCCCCCCCCCCCCCACCCCCCCCCCCCCCCACCCCCCCCCCCCCCCACCCCCCCCCCCCCCCACCCCCCCCCCCCCCCACCCCCCCCCCCCCCCACCCCCCCCCCCCCCCACCCCCCCCCCCCCCCACCCCCCCCCCCCCCCACCCCCCCCCCCCCCCACCCCCCCCCCCCCCCACCCCCCCCCCCCCCCACCCCCCCCCCCCCCCACCCCCCCCCCCCCCCACCCCCCCCCCCCCCCACCCCCCCCCCCCCCCACCCCCCCCCCCCCCCACCCCCCCCCCCCCCCACCCCCCCCCCCCCCCACCCCCCCCCCCCCCCACCCCCCCCCCCCCCCACCCCCCCCCCCCCCCACCCCCCCCCCCCCCCACCCCCCCCCCCCCCCACCCCCCCCCCCCCCCACCCCCCCCCCCCCCCACCCCCCCCCCCCCCCACCCCCCCCCCCCCCCACCCCCCCCCCCCCCCACCCCCCCCCCCCCCCACCCCCCCCCCCCCCCACCCCCCCCCCCCCCCACCCCCCCCCCCCCCCACCCCCCCCCCCCCCCACCCCCCCCCCCCCCCACCCCCCCCCCCCCCCACCCCCCCCCCCCCCCACCCCCCCCCCCCCCCACCCCCCCCCCCCCCCACCCCCCCCCCCCCCCACCCCCCCCCCCCCCCACCCCCCCCCCCCCCCACCCCCCCCCCCCCCCACCCCCCCCCCCCCCCACCCCCCCCCCCCCCCACCCCCCCCCCCCCCCACCCCCCCCCCCCCCCACCCCCCCCCCCCCCCACCCCCCCCCCCCCCCACCCCCCCCCCCCCCCACCCCCCCCCCCCCCCACCCCCCCCCCCCCCCACCCCCCCCCCCCCCCACCCCCCCCCCCCCCCACCCCCCCCCCCCCCCACCCCCCCCCCCCCCCACCCCCCCCCCCCCCCACCCCCCCCCCCCCCCACCCCCCCCCCCCCCCACCCCCCCCCCCCCCCACCCCCCCCCCCCCCCACCCCCCCCCCCCCCCACCCCCCCCCCCCCCCACCCCCCCCCCCCCCCACCCCCCCCCCCCCCCACCCCCCCCCCCCCCCACCCCCCCCCCCCCCCACCCCCCCCCCCCCCCACCCCCCCCCCCCCCCACCCCCCCCCCCCCCCACCCCCCCCCCCCCCCACCCCCCCCCCCCCCCACCCCCCCCCCCCCCCACCCCCCCCCCCCCCCACCCCCCCCCCCCCCCACCCCCCCCCCCCCCCACCCCCCCCCCCCCCCACCCCCCCCCCCCCCCACCCCCCCCCCCCCCCACCCCCCCCCCCCCCCACCCCCCCCCCCCCCCACCCCCCCCCCCCCCCACCCCCCCCCCCCCCCACCCCCCCCCCCCCCCACCCCCCCCCCCCCCCACCCCCCCCCCCCCCCACCCCCCCCCCCCCCCACCCCCCCCCCCCCCCACCCCCCCCCCCCCCCACCCCCCCCCCCCCCCACCCCCCCCCCCCCCCACCCCCCCCCCCCCCCACCCCCCCCCCCCCCCACCCCCCCCCCCCCCCACCCCCCCCCCCCCCCACCCCCCCCCCCCCCCACCCCCCCCCCCCCCCACCCCCCCCCCCCCCCACCCCCCCCCCCCCCCACCCCCCCCCCCCCCCACCCCCCCCCCCCCCCACCCCCCCCCCCCCCCACCCCCCCCCCCCCCCACCCCCCCCCCCCCCCACCCCCCCCCCCCCCCACCCCCCCCCCCCCCCACCCCCCCCCCCCCCCACCCCCCCCCCCCCCCACCCCCCCCCCCCCCCACCCCCCCCCCCCCCCACCCCCCCCCCCCCCCACCCCCCCCCCCCCCCACCCCCCCCCCCCCCCACCCCCCCCCCCCCCCACCCCCCCCCCCCCCCACCCCCCCCCCCCCCCACCCCCCCCCCCCCCCACCCCCCCCCCCCCCCACCCCCCCCCCCCCCCACCCCCCCCCCCCCCCACCCCCCCCCCCCCCCACCCCCCCCCCCCCCCACCCCCCCCCCCCCCCACCCCCCCCCCCCCCCACCCCCCCCCCCCCCCACCCCCCCCCCCCCCCACCCCCCCCCCCCCCCACCCCCCCCCCCCCCCACCCCCCCCCCCCCCCACCCCCCCCCCCCCCCACCCCCCCCCCCCCCCACCCCCCCCCCCCCCCACCCCCCCCCCCCCCCACCCCCCCCCCCCCCCACCCCCCCCCCCCCCCACCCCCCCCCCCCCCCACCCCCCCCCCCCCCCACCCCCCCCCCCCCCCACCCCCCCCCCCCCCCACCCCCCCCCCCCCCCACCCCCCCCCCCCCCCACCCCCCCCCCCCCCCACCCCCCCCCCCCCCCACCCCCCCCCCCCCCCACCCCCCCCCCCCCCCACCCCCCCCCCCCCCCACCCCCCCCCCCCCCCACCCCCCCCCCCCCCCACCCCCCCCCCCCCCCACCCCCCCCCCCCCCCACCCCCCCCCCCCCCCACCCCCCCCCCCCCCCACCCCCCCCCCCCCCCACCCCCCCCCCCCCCCACCCCCCCCCCCCCCCACCCCCCCCCCCCCCCACCCCCCCCCCCCCCCACCCCCCCCCCCCCCCACCCCCCCCCCCCCCCACCCCCCCCCCCCCCCACCCCCCCCCCCCCCCACCCCCCCCCCCCCCCACCCCCCCCCCCCCCCACCCCCCCCCCCCCCCACCCCCCCCCCCCCCCACCCCCCCCCCCCCCCACCCCCCCCCCCCCCCACCCCCCCCCCCCCCCACCCCCCCCCCCCCCCACCCCCCCCCCCCCCCACCCCCCCCCCCCCCCACCCCCCCCCCCCCCCACCCCCCCCCCCCCCCACCCCCCCCCCCCCCCACCCCCCCCCCCCCCCACCCCCCCCCCCCCCCACCCCCCCCCCCCCCCACCCCCCCCCCCCCCCACCCCCCCCCCCCCCCACCCCCCCCCCCCCCCACCCCCCCCCCCCCCCACCCCCCCCCCCCCCCACCCCCCCCCCCCCCCACCCCCCCCCCCCCCCACCCCCCCCCCCCCCCACCCCCCCCCCCCCCCACCCCCCCCCCCCCCCACCCCCCCCCCCCCCCACCCCCCCCCCCCCCCACCCCCCCCCCCCCCCACCCCCCCCCCCCCCCACCCCCCCCCCCCCCCACCCCCCCCCCCCCCCACCCCCCCCCCCCCCCACCCCCCCCCCCCCCCACCCCCCCCCCCCCCCACCCCCCCCCCCCCCCACCCCCCCCCCCCCCCACCCCCCCCCCCCCCCACCCCCCCCCCCCCCCACCCCCCCCCCCCCCCACCCCCCCCCCCCCCCACCCCCCCCCCCCCCCACCCCCCCCCCCCCCCACCCCCCCCCCCCCCCACCCCCCCCCCCCCCCACCCCCCCCCCCCCCCACCCCCCCCCCCCCCCACCCCCCCCCCCCCCCACCCCCCCCCCCCCCCACCCCCCCCCCCCCCCACCCCCCCCCCCCCCCACCCCCCCCCCCCCCCACCCCCCCCCCCCCCCACCCCCCCCCCCCCCCACCCCCCCCCCCCCCCACCCCCCCCCCCCCCCACCCCCCCCCCCCCCCACCCCCCCCCCCCCCCACCCCCCCCCCCCCCCACCCCCCCCCCCCCCCACCCCCCCCCCCCCCCACCCCCCCCCCCCCCCACCCCCCCCCCCCCCCACCCCCCCCCCCCCCCACCCCCCCCCCCCCCCACCCCCCCCCCCCCCCACCCCCCCCCCCCCCCACCCCCCCCCCCCCCCACCCCCCCCCCCCCCCACCCCCCCCCCCCCCCACCCCCCCCCCCCCCCACCCCCCCCCCCCCCCACCCCCCCCCCCCCCCACCCCCCCCCCCCCCCACCCCCCCCCCCCCCCACCCCCCCCCCCCCCCACCCCCCCCCCCCCCCACCCCCCCCCCCCCCCACCCCCCCCCCCCCCCACCCCCCCCCCCCCCCACCCCCCCCCCCCCCCACCCCCCCCCCCCCCCACCCCCCCCCCCCCCCACCCCCCCCCCCCCCCACCCCCCCCCCCCCCCACCCCCCCCCCCCCCCACCCCCCCCCCCCCCCACCCCCCCCCCCCCCCACCCCCCCCCCCCCCCACCCCCCCCCCCCCCCACCCCCCCCCCCCCCCACCCCCCCCCCCCCCCACCCCCCCCCCCCCCCACCCCCCCCCCCCCCCACCCCCCCCCCCCCCCACCCCCCCCCCCCCCCACCCCCCCCCCCCCCCACCCCCCCCCCCCCCCACCCCCCCCCCCCCCCACCCCCCCCCCCCCCCACCCCCCCCCCCCCCCACCCCCCCCCCCCCCCACCCCCCCCCCCCCCCACCCCCCCCCCCCCCCACCCCCCCCCCCCCCCACCCCCCCCCCCCCCCACCCCCCCCCCCCCCCACCCCCCCCCCCCCCCACCCCCCCCCCCCCCCACCCCCCCCCCCCCCCACCCCCCCCCCCCCCCACCCCCCCCCCCCCCCACCCCCCCCCCCCCCCACCCCCCCCCCCCCCCACCCCCCCCCCCCCCCACCCCCCCCCCCCCCCACCCCCCCCCCCCCCCACCCCCCCCCCCCCCCACCCCCCCCCCCCCCCACCCCCCCCCCCCCCCACCCCCCCCCCCCCCCACCCCCCCCCCCCCCCACCCCCCCCCCCCCCCACCCCCCCCCCCCCCCACCCCCCCCCCCCCCCACCCCCCCCCCCCCCCACCCCCCCCCCCCCCCACCCCCCCCCCCCCCCACCCCCCCCCCCCCCCACCCCCCCCCCCCCCCACCCCCCCCCCCCCCCACCCCCCCCCCCCCCCACCCCCCCCCCCCCCCACCCCCCCCCCCCCCCACCCCCCCCCCCCCCCACCCCCCCCCCCCCCCACCCCCCCCCCCCCCCACCCCCCCCCCCCCCCACCCCCCCCCCCCCCCACCCCCCCCCCCCCCCACCCCCCCCCCCCCCCACCCCCCCCCCCCCCCACCCCCCCCCCCCCCCACCCCCCCCCCCCCCCACCCCCCCCCCCCCCCACCCCCCCCCCCCCCCACCCCCCCCCCCCCCCACCCCCCCCCCCCCCCACCCCCCCCCCCCCCCACCCCCCCCCCCCCCCACCCCCCCCCCCCCCCACCCCCCCCCCCCCCCACCCCCCCCCCCCCCCACCCCCCCCCCCCCCCACCCCCCCCCCCCCCCACCCCCCCCCCCCCCCACCCCCCCCCCCCCCCACCCCCCCCCCCCCCCACCCCCCCCCCCCCCCACCCCCCCCCCCCCCCACCCCCCCCCCCCCCCACCCCCCCCCCCCCCCACCCCCCCCCCCCCCCACCCCCCCCCCCCCCCACCCCCCCCCCCCCCCACCCCCCCCCCCCCCCACCCCCCCCCCCCCCCACCCCCCCCCCCCCCCACCCCCCCCCCCCCCCACCCCCCCCCCCCCCCACCCCCCCCCCCCCCCACCCCCCCCCCCCCCCACCCCCCCCCCCCCCCACCCCCCCCCCCCCCCACCCCCCCCCCCCCCCACCCCCCCCCCCCCCCACCCCCCCCCCCCCCCACCCCCCCCCCCCCCCACCCCCCCCCCCCCCCACCCCCCCCCCCCCCCACCCCCCCCCCCCCCCACCCCCCCCCCCCCCCACCCCCCCCCCCCCCCACCCCCCCCCCCCCCCACCCCCCCCCCCCCCCACCCCCCCCCCCCCCCACCCCCCCCCCCCCCCACCCCCCCCCCCCCCCACCCCCCCCCCCCCCCACCCCCCCCCCCCCCCACCCCCCCCCCCCCCCACCCCCCCCCCCCCCCACCCCCCCCCCCCCCCACCCCCCCCCCCCCCCACCCCCCCCCCCCCCCACCCCCCCCCCCCCCCACCCCCCCCCCCCCCCACCCCCCCCCCCCCCCACCCCCCCCCCCCCCCACCCCCCCCCCCCCCCACCCCCCCCCCCCCCCACCCCCCCCCCCCCCCACCCCCCCCCCCCCCCACCCCCCCCCCCCCCCACCCCCCCCCCCCCCCACCCCCCCCCCCCCCCACCCCCCCCCCCCCCCACCCCCCCCCCCCCCCACCCCCCCCCCCCCCCACCCCCCCCCCCCCCCACCCCCCCCCCCCCCCACCCCCCCCCCCCCCCACCCCCCCCCCCCCCCACCCCCCCCCCCCCCCACCCCCCCCCCCCCCCACCCCCCCCCCCCCCCACCCCCCCCCCCCCCCACCCCCCCCCCCCCCCACCCCCCCCCCCCCCCACCCCCCCCCCCCCCCACCCCCCCCCCCCCCCACCCCCCCCCCCCCCCACCCCCCCCCCCCCCCACCCCCCCCCCCCCCCACCCCCCCCCCCCCCCACCCCCCCCCCCCCCCACCCCCCCCCCCCCCCACCCCCCCCCCCCCCCACCCCCCCCCCCCCCCACCCCCCCCCCCCCCCACCCCCCCCCCCCCCCACCCCCCCCCCCCCCCACCCCCCCCCCCCCCCACCCCCCCCCCCCCCCACCCCCCCCCCCCCCCACCCCCCCCCCCCCCCACCCCCCCCCCCCCCCACCCCCCCCCCCCCCCACCCCCCCCCCCCCCCACCCCCCCCCCCCCCCACCCCCCCCCCCCCCCACCCCCCCCCCCCCCCACCCCCCCCCCCCCCCACCCCCCCCCCCCCCCACCCCCCCCCCCCCCCACCCCCCCCCCCCCCCACCCCCCCCCCCCCCCACCCCCCCCCCCCCCCACCCCCCCCCCCCCCCACCCCCCCCCCCCCCCACCCCCCCCCCCCCCCACCCCCCCCCCCCCCCACCCCCCCCCCCCCCCACCCCCCCCCCCCCCCACCCCCCCCCCCCCCCACCCCCCCCCCCCCCCACCCCCCCCCCCCCCCACCCCCCCCCCCCCCCACCCCCCCCCCCCCCCACCCCCCCCCCCCCCCACCCCCCCCCCCCCCCACCCCCCCCCCCCCCCACCCCCCCCCCCCCCCACCCCCCCCCCCCCCCACCCCCCCCCCCCCCCACCCCCCCCCCCCCCCACCCCCCCCCCCCCCCACCCCCCCCCCCCCCCACCCCCCCCCCCCCCCACCCCCCCCCCCCCCCACCCCCCCCCCCCCCCACCCCCCCCCCCCCCCACCCCCCCCCCCCCCCACCCCCCCCCCCCCCCACCCCCCCCCCCCCCCACCCCCCCCCCCCCCCACCCCCCCCCCCCCCCACCCCCCCCCCCCCCCACCCCCCCCCCCCCCCACCCCCCCCCCCCCCCACCCCCCCCCCCCCCCACCCCCCCCCCCCCCCACCCCCCCCCCCCCCCACCCCCCCCCCCCCCCACCCCCCCCCCCCCCCACCCCCCCCCCCCCCCACCCCCCCCCCCCCCCACCCCCCCCCCCCCCCACCCCCCCCCCCCCCCACCCCCCCCCCCCCCCACCCCCCCCCCCCCCCACCCCCCCCCCCCCCCACCCCCCCCCCCCCCCACCCCCCCCCCCCCCCACCCCCCCCCCCCCCCACCCCCCCCCCCCCCCACCCCCCCCCCCCCCCACCCCCCCCCCCCCCCACCCCCCCCCCCCCCCACCCCCCCCCCCCCCCACCCCCCCCCCCCCCCACCCCCCCCCCCCCCCACCCCCCCCCCCCCCCACCCCCCCCCCCCCCCACCCCCCCCCCCCCCCACCCCCCCCCCCCCCCACCCCCCCCCCCCCCCACCCCCCCCCCCCCCCACCCCCCCCCCCCCCCACCCCCCCCCCCCCCCACCCCCCCCCCCCCCCACCCCCCCCCCCCCCCACCCCCCCCCCCCCCCACCCCCCCCCCCCCCCACCCCCCCCCCCCCCCACCCCCCCCCCCCCCCACCCCCCCCCCCCCCCACCCCCCCCCCCCCCCACCCCCCCCCCCCCCCACCCCCCCCCCCCCCCACCCCCCCCCCCCCCCACCCCCCCCCCCCCCCACCCCCCCCCCCCCCCACCCCCCCCCCCCCCCACCCCCCCCCCCCCCCACCCCCCCCCCCCCCCACCCCCCCCCCCCCCCACCCCCCCCCCCCCCCACCCCCCCCCCCCCCCACCCCCCCCCCCCCCCACCCCCCCCCCCCCCCACCCCCCCCCCCCCCCACCCCCCCCCCCCCCCACCCCCCCCCCCCCCCACCCCCCCCCCCCCCCACCCCCCCCCCCCCCCACCCCCCCCCCCCCCCACCCCCCCCCCCCCCCACCCCCCCCCCCCCCCACCCCCCCCCCCCCCCACCCCCCCCCCCCCCCACCCCCCCCCCCCCCCACCCCCCCCCCCCCCCACCCCCCCCCCCCCCCACCCCCCCCCCCCCCCACCCCCCCCCCCCCCCACCCCCCCCCCCCCCCACCCCCCCCCCCCCCCACCCCCCCCCCCCCCCACCCCCCCCCCCCCCCACCCCCCCCCCCCCCCACCCCCCCCCCCCCCCACCCCCCCCCCCCCCCACCCCCCCCCCCCCCCACCCCCCCCCCCCCCCACCCCCCCCCCCCCCCACCCCCCCCCCCCCCCACCCCCCCCCCCCCCCACCCCCCCCCCCCCCCACCCCCCCCCCCCCCCACCCCCCCCCCCCCCCACCCCCCCCCCCCCCCACCCCCCCCCCCCCCCACCCCCCCCCCCCCCCACCCCCCCCCCCCCCCACCCCCCCCCCCCCCCACCCCCCCCCCCCCCCACCCCCCCCCCCCCCCACCCCCCCCCCCCCCCACCCCCCCCCCCCCCCACCCCCCCCCCCCCCCACCCCCCCCCCCCCCCACCCCCCCCCCCCCCCACCCCCCCCCCCCCCCACCCCCCCCCCCCCCCACCCCCCCCCCCCCCCACCCCCCCCCCCCCCCACCCCCCCCCCCCCCCACCCCCCCCCCCCCCCACCCCCCCCCCCCCCCACCCCCCCCCCCCCCCACCCCCCCCCCCCCCCACCCCCCCCCCCCCCCACCCCCCCCCCCCCCCACCCCCCCCCCCCCCCACCCCCCCCCCCCCCCACCCCCCCCCCCCCCCACCCCCCCCCCCCCCCACCCCCCCCCCCCCCCACCCCCCCCCCCCCCCACCCCCCCCCCCCCCCACCCCCCCCCCCCCCCACCCCCCCCCCCCCCCACCCCCCCCCCCCCCCACCCCCCCCCCCCCCCACCCCCCCCCCCCCCCACCCCCCCCCCCCCCCACCCCCCCCCCCCCCCACCCCCCCCCCCCCCCACCCCCCCCCCCCCCCACCCCCCCCCCCCCCCACCCCCCCCCCCCCCCACCCCCCCCCCCCCCCACCCCCCCCCCCCCCCACCCCCCCCCCCCCCCACCCCCCCCCCCCCCCACCCCCCCCCCCCCCCACCCCCCCCCCCCCCCACCCCCCCCCCCCCCCACCCCCCCCCCCCCCCACCCCCCCCCCCCCCCACCCCCCCCCCCCCCCACCCCCCCCCCCCCCCACCCCCCCCCCCCCCCACCCCCCCCCCCCCCCACCCCCCCCCCCCCCCACCCCCCCCCCCCCCCACCCCCCCCCCCCCCCACCCCCCCCCCCCCCCACCCCCCCCCCCCCCCACCCCCCCCCCCCCCCACCCCCCCCCCCCCCCACCCCCCCCCCCCCCCACCCCCCCCCCCCCCCACCCCCCCCCCCCCCCACCCCCCCCCCCCCCCACCCCCCCCCCCCCCCACCCCCCCCCCCCCCCACCCCCCCCCCCCCCCACCCCCCCCCCCCCCCACCCCCCCCCCCCCCCACCCCCCCCCCCCCCCACCCCCCCCCCCCCCCACCCCCCCCCCCCCCCACCCCCCCCCCCCCCCACCCCCCCCCCCCCCCACCCCCCCCCCCCCCCACCCCCCCCCCCCCCCACCCCCCCCCCCCCCCACCCCCCCCCCCCCCCACCCCCCCCCCCCCCCACCCCCCCCCCCCCCCACCCCCCCCCCCCCCCACCCCCCCCCCCCCCCACCCCCCCCCCCCCCCACCCCCCCCCCCCCCCACCCCCCCCCCCCCCCACCCCCCCCCCCCCCCACCCCCCCCCCCCCCCACCCCCCCCCCCCCCCACCCCCCCCCCCCCCCACCCCCCCCCCCCCCCACCCCCCCCCCCCCCCACCCCCCCCCCCCCCCACCCCCCCCCCCCCCCACCCCCCCCCCCCCCCACCCCCCCCCCCCCCCACCCCCCCCCCCCCCCACCCCCCCCCCCCCCCACCCCCCCCCCCCCCCACCCCCCCCCCCCCCCACCCCCCCCCCCCCCCACCCCCCCCCCCCCCCACCCCCCCCCCCCCCCACCCCCCCCCCCCCCCACCCCCCCCCCCCCCCACCCCCCCCCCCCCCCACCCCCCCCCCCCCCCACCCCCCCCCCCCCCCACCCCCCCCCCCCCCCACCCCCCCCCCCCCCCACCCCCCCCCCCCCCCACCCCCCCCCCCCCCCACCCCCCCCCCCCCCCACCCCCCCCCCCCCCCACCCCCCCCCCCCCCCACCCCCCCCCCCCCCCACCCCCCCCCCCCCCCACCCCCCCCCCCCCCCACCCCCCCCCCCCCCCACCCCCCCCCCCCCCCACCCCCCCCCCCCCCCACCCCCCCCCCCCCCCACCCCCCCCCCCCCCCACCCCCCCCCCCCCCCACCCCCCCCCCCCCCCACCCCCCCCCCCCCCCACCCCCCCCCCCCCCCACCCCCCCCCCCCCCCACCCCCCCCCCCCCCCACCCCCCCCCCCCCCCACCCCCCCCCCCCCCCACCCCCCCCCCCCCCCACCCCCCCCCCCCCCCACCCCCCCCCCCCCCCACCCCCCCCCCCCCCCACCCCCCCCCCCCCCCACCCCCCCCCCCCCCCACCCCCCCCCCCCCCCACCCCCCCCCCCCCCCACCCCCCCCCCCCCCCACCCCCCCCCCCCCCCACCCCCCCCCCCCCCCACCCCCCCCCCCCCCCACCCCCCCCCCCCCCCACCCCCCCCCCCCCCCACCCCCCCCCCCCCCCACCCCCCCCCCCCCCCACCCCCCCCCCCCCCCACCCCCCCCCCCCCCCACCCCCCCCCCCCCCCACCCCCCCCCCCCCCCACCCCCCCCCCCCCCCACCCCCCCCCCCCCCCACCCCCCCCCCCCCCCACCCCCCCCCCCCCCCACCCCCCCCCCCCCCCACCCCCCCCCCCCCCCACCCCCCCCCCCCCCCACCCCCCCCCCCCCCCACCCCCCCCCCCCCCCACCCCCCCCCCCCCCCACCCCCCCCCCCCCCCACCCCCCCCCCCCCCCACCCCCCCCCCCCCCCACCCCCCCCCCCCCCCACCCCCCCCCCCCCCCACCCCCCCCCCCCCCCACCCCCCCCCCCCCCCACCCCCCCCCCCCCCCACCCCCCCCCCCCCCCACCCCCCCCCCCCCCCACCCCCCCCCCCCCCCACCCCCCCCCCCCCCCACCCCCCCCCCCCCCCACCCCCCCCCCCCCCCACCCCCCCCCCCCCCCACCCCCCCCCCCCCCCACCCCCCCCCCCCCCCACCCCCCCCCCCCCCCACCCCCCCCCCCCCCCACCCCCCCCCCCCCCCACCCCCCCCCCCCCCCACCCCCCCCCCCCCCCACCCCCCCCCCCCCCCACCCCCCCCCCCCCCCACCCCCCCCCCCCCCCACCCCCCCCCCCCCCCACCCCCCCCCCCCCCCACCCCCCCCCCCCCCCACCCCCCCCCCCCCCCACCCCCCCCCCCCCCCACCCCCCCCCCCCCCCACCCCCCCCCCCCCCCACCCCCCCCCCCCCCCACCCCCCCCCCCCCCCACCCCCCCCCCCCCCCACCCCCCCCCCCCCCCACCCCCCCCCCCCCCCACCCCCCCCCCCCCCCACCCCCCCCCCCCCCCACCCCCCCCCCCCCCCACCCCCCCCCCCCCCCACCCCCCCCCCCCCCCACCCCCCCCCCCCCCCACCCCCCCCCCCCCCCACCCCCCCCCCCCCCCACCCCCCCCCCCCCCCACCCCCCCCCCCCCCCACCCCCCCCCCCCCCCACCCCCCCCCCCCCCCACCCCCCCCCCCCCCCACCCCCCCCCCCCCCCACCCCCCCCCCCCCCCACCCCCCCCCCCCCCCACCCCCCCCCCCCCCCACCCCCCCCCCCCCCCACCCCCCCCCCCCCCCACCCCCCCCCCCCCCCACCCCCCCCCCCCCCCACCCCCCCCCCCCCCCACCCCCCCCCCCCCCCACCCCCCCCCCCCCCCACCCCCCCCCCCCCCCACCCCCCCCCCCCCCCACCCCCCCCCCCCCCCACCCCCCCCCCCCCCCACCCCCCCCCCCCCCCACCCCCCCCCCCCCCCACCCCCCCCCCCCCCAACCCCCCCCCCCCCCCATTCAAAGCCTCAGTTCTCCCAGGGTCTGAGAGAAAGGAGAATGGTAGCTTCTAAAGACCCCAGTAAGGCGTGGTGTTTTAACTGTGGATTAAAGGGTCATCTTAAACGTGACTGTGTCAATCAGCCAAATCCGGTATTGGTTCATCAAAAATTATTAAATATAGCTGGTAATCAAGAAGAAACTTGTTTAGATGGATCATCTAAGAGCAGTATAGCAAGCCAATGGGCATCTGGAAAGGTGACTGTAGATATGGGTGGAAAGGAACTATTGCAAGGCTTGATAGGACCTGTATGCAATGATTGTGTATATTTGGATGGGGTGAAATGCAGCTGTTTAATAGATACAGGTTCACAAGTGATGTGCATTTGTGACACCTTTTATAAAGTCCATTTATCTCATTGGAAGCTGAAACCTATTAGGGATTTATTGGAAGTAGAAGGAGCAGGAGGTCAGACAGTATCCTATTTGGGATTTATAATTCTGGACTTGCATATTTCAAATAATGCCAAAGATATAGGAGAGAAATATGAAATTTTAGCTCTAGTGGGCCCAGACCAACGCATGAATCAACAAGTTTCAGCCATTATTGGTACTAAAGATGTGTGACTCAGGCCAATATTAATCCAGATGGGATCAGTTTTGCAGCTTGCACGGACTTGCCGTATCGCTGGAAAGAAGCTTGCAGCTACTATTTAGAAAGTCAAAGGAAGAAGGCTGAAGTGGAAGAGGGAAGTGAAGTGCTGCTACAGCGGGGAAGGCCTGTTCATATCCCAGCAGGAAGAGCATGCACAGTGACAGGTGTGTTGCAAACTTCACCACAGAAAATAGGAACGACAGTCCTTTTAGAAGACCCAGAAGTGGCAGCTGGACCAGGAGGGTTATCCATCTTTCCACAAATAGTAAAACCTACAGTGCTAATAGTAAAACCTACAGCCCCATATGTCCCACGTCGGGTCTCTGCGCTCGGCAGAGGCCAATTTACTGGAGGTCCCCGCCCCCTCTATGATGCGGCTGGCCTCCACCAGGGCCAGGGCTTTTACGGCCCTGGCCCCTGCCTGGTGGAATGCTCTTCCGCCAGCTGTGTCAGAACCCCTCTTGAGGACCTCAGTGAAGTCCATAGGGCCTGTAAGACCGAGTTATTCCATGGGAGCTTTTTTGGGGAGGAGCTGACTGCTGATAGGTGCCCATTAGCACAACTGAGACCAGCTGTTTCCCCTCTCTCAGGAGTCAGGGGAGTGAAAGGCTGAAGAGCATGCATCTGTTTTAAATATTTATATACTTGGAGCGCTGCATTTTAACTAATATAAATTTTAGCATTTTATTCTATTTATCCACTTGTATTATGTTGTAAACCGCTCTGAGCCCCTTGGGGGAGGGCGGTATAAAAGTGGAACAAATAAATAAATAAATAAATAAATAAATAAGGGTCTGTGTCAAGAATTTGACACAAAAGGATATTGTATTGAAGCCTCATACTGTAGTTGCTAAAGCTTATGAAGTAGAATGGACAAGAGCTCTAGCCCTGTCAGGTTTGGACCTCACAAATGGAAATGAATTCCCAGTTTTAAATTTTGAAGCTTCAGCATTAAGTAAGCCAGAACAGGAAAGAATTTCACAACGTATAGCAACAGAAACACCAAGGGTCTTTGCAATGCATGATTTAGACATTGGGAGAGTTTCAGGTGTCAGCCACAAAATTCATTTAAAAAGTGATGTGCCCTTTAGAGAGAGAACTAGGCGAGTCTCACCTACAGATTTTGAAGACCTATGCCAACATCTAAGGGAGTTGGCTGCTTACAAGCGTAATTAGGAAGAAACCAACTGATCCATATGCATCACCAGTAGTATTGGTAAGGAAGAAAAATGGGGCCCTTAGGATGGTAGTGGACTATAGGAAATTAAATACTTTAACAGAAAAGGATGCTTATCCTCTGCCTAGAATAGAAGAAATTTTTGCATTACTCGCAGGATCACAGTGGTTCTCTGTCTTGGGAATTTAAAAAGTGGATATTATCAGGTGCCAATGGACCCAGCAGATTGCCAAAGACAGCATTTACCACCCCGTTTGGTAATTGGCAGTTCAAGATGATGCCCTAAGGGTTAACAAATGCCCCCTCAACCTTTCAACGAATGATGGAAAATGTGATGCAAGGCTTGAACCTTACTGAAACTATTGCCTTTTTGGATGATTTGATCATATTCTCTACAACTAAAGAGGAGCATGAAGAACGTCTCCTCAAGGTTTTGCAAAGACTTCAGAAATATGGATTAAAGTTGGCCCCTTCTAAATGTAAATTATTTCAATCATCAGTAAAATATTTAGGTCATATCATATCAGCCTCTGGAATAGAGCCAGACAAAGAAAAGACAGATGCCATTACCACCTGGCCGGTGCCTCCACAAACCTCAGTGAACTTCAGAGGGTTTTCTTGGGTTTTGCCTGGATATTATAGGAGGTTTGTGTCAGGATATTCAATCATTGCTAAGCCATTAAATTCATTGCTAGTAGGTAGTTCTAGGGGACAATGAAATTAAAGGAAACCAGTCTCTCAAGAACAAATGGGATCATTACAACCGCCAAGAAGCCTTTGAGACTTCCCAAAGTTAAAGTTAACCACTGCACGCCGTATTGGGATTTGCAGACTGGAAGTTGCCACATATATATTGCATCACAGGATGCTAGTCTCCACAGGATTAGGTGCAGCCCTGTACCAAATGCAAAATGCTTTATCTCGTGTCATAACCATGCCAGTAGAGGTTTAAGCCCGTGAGTGAAACATAATTATCCAGTGCACAAATTGGAGTTTTTGGCGTTAAAATGGGCCGTTTATGACAAGTTCCATGATTTTTTGTATGGATCAGAGTTCAAGGTAATGACTGATAACAACCCACTGACTTATGTTCTAACCTCTGCCAAATTAGATGCTGCAGGGCAGAGGTGGGTGTCAGCATTATCTTTATATAATTTTGAAATAGTCTACAGATCTGGAAAACTAATATAGATGCTGACTCACTTTCTAGGAGGCATGAAGAGCTCACTGAGGATGAGGAAGGAGATAAACAACTAGAAAGAATTTCTAAAATGCTCCTAAAGATTCAACATGATCCCAATGCACTAAAGTCGTGGGATGCTGAAGTCTGTAAGGTAGTTATCCAAGTTCATAGTGTACGCCCCAAACATCCAGTAGTGCCACGATGTAATGAAGGGGACCACAGTTATATTGAGACCTTACCTGCCTCTGAGGACAGTATTCCAGAAGAATTTGCAAATGAAGGATGCCATATTCTGATCAAAATGATGCGCTTCCTGATTGGAAGAAGTTGCAAAGAAGGGACAGATATATAGCTAGAATAATACACTTTTTGGAGAGAAGGCATAAACCCACCTGGGATGAAGAAAGAAAAGAGGAGTATGAAACTAGACTGTACTTGAGAGAGTGGTCCCGACTTTTTCTGTTGAATGGAGTCCTATATTGGAAGGTTCAACGAAAAGGAGAAGATGTAGAGCAACTTGTGATCCCTTACACTCATCGGAGGAGAGCCCTAGAAGGCATTCATGATGAAATGGGTCATTTTGGAATTAGAAAAGAACTTTGGGAATTGGCTAGGGATGGAGATTCTTCTGGCCTAAAATGGCACAAACTATAGAACAGAAGTGCATTAACTGTGAGCAGCTGTGTGTAAAGAGGGAAGCTAGAGTAGAAAAGAGCAGCTGCATTAGTTAACATAAACACATATGCTCCTTTAGAGTTAGTCTTTATATATTCCTTCACTCTTGAACCTTATGAAAATGGCACCAAAAATATTTTACAGTAGTTACTGATCATTTTACCCAAATATGCACAAGCCTTACTCTCGAGGATCAGACTGCGAGAGACAGTAGCATACAAACTCTCTGGGAAAATTTTATATGCCATTATGGATTTCCTAGAAGATTCACAGTGAAGTCAAGGAGCAGCCTTTGGAGTCAGAACTGGTTACAGAACTAGAGTAAAATTGCAGGAACTTCAAATCGTCCATACAGCACTGCCCATATCACCCAAGAGGAAACCCTATTGAGAGGTTCAATGCCGTACTTCCTTTCAGACGTAATGTTGGGCACATTAGAAGTAAAATGCAAAGAATCTGAGTTGGAGAAAGTACATAAAACCATTGGTTCATGCTTATAATTGCACTAAATGAATGTACTACTGGAGGAATCTCCTTATTTTTTAATGTTTGGGGAAGACAACCACTACTACCAATTGATTTGTGTTTTTGGGATAAAAGTCGGAAGGGGCAGACAGGGTGAGCTCATTCAAGAATATGATGCGAGATTTAAAATGCAGGCTGCAGTTATGCATATGATTTGGCTATCTCAGGAAAGTGAAAAGCATCAGAAAGCCAACCAAATGAAGATGGGATATGAAAGTCCCCATCAAATCCCAAACATTTCAATAGGAAGTGACAGAGTACTGAGTACGTAACTTAAGTCCCCATGGAATGCCAGAAATTAGCTGACCGATGGGAACCTGTGTGTGCATAGTTCTAGAGCAACCCCGATGAAAACCTTCACTAGCCCATACAAAGTGCAATGGAAGATGGTGAAGAGAAGCGTTGTTCAGGAACTCTGCGCACTAAGGATATATTGCGAAGCCATGTGGATTTATTTCCTCCTCAGAGAACATAGAGGTGAATTTGGACAGTCCAGACAGTCCCTATTAGTGGTAGGACAGAGACAAAAAGCTAATACAATGATGTCCAACTCAGTAGAGGAGAAGATTTTGCAGCCACATCTAACTCCCTTTCAGATTACTCAATAATCCTATGGCAAGAGAATTTACTCAAGCTCCCCTTCTGTATAGAGGTTATTGCAGAAGTTAGGAAATCCCTTTTTCGAGTCAAGAAACAAAAGAAGAACAAAGGATTGTGCTGTCAGATTCACCAAATGTGGTTCCTCCTAGTACAAAAAAAAAAAAAAGGGATCTCTAGGAAATCAATGCTCCACCCCCTAGACCTCAAAGAGTTAGAACTCAACCTACTAAGTTAGCTGATTATGTTCTAAACTTTTCAGTGGGGTTAACTGGAGCCAACACTCCTATGGTAATATGTCATTGTTTAATTATTTCAGGAGTTAAGTTATAAATACTGTCGGGACGACAGAATTTTAGTGGGGGAGAATGTAACCCCTATGTTCAGAATGGGTTGACCCAGAAAGGGGTGGAGACTCAAAGCAGCAGAAGGCTGCAAAAATTGGTGAAGTTGGAGGAAGCAAGGCTACCAGGCTGGGACCTTGATTTAATTCTTTATAAGCTCTTAACACCTTGTTTAAGGTAACTGCAAAGTTGTTGGGAACTAGTGGGAAGGGAGTTGTTTATTTTTGCTATATTTGTAAATGTTAGAATTTATTGTTTCAGGGCTTGCTATGTATGTAATTGATGGGAGTTCGTTTGGGGACCTTCATCATCTTGGATCCCATTCACCAAGCCTCTGAAGTCTTCATAAGCCAACCACCAGCAGGAAGAATTGGACTTGGCATTTATCAATAGATTGTCAAGATAAGGACTTGAAATGCAACCTAGAAGGACTGTAAATTGTTAATGTTAGATGTTAATGTTAGCAGTGTTATTTGTTAAGGAAGTAAACCATTTTGTTTTAAAATTTAGTTCTTTGCAACTCCTTCCAAGTTCTGCCCCACAGAACCCACAGTTAGAGGTTACATGTGCATAGTTGTTTTGTGAATGATATATAGTTTGCTTGGTGTGGAAATTCAATAAAGATTTATTATTAAAGAAAGAAAGAGAAGAAAACCACCCTCGTGTTGTAGATCATAGCTTAGTGTATAGGAAGCTCCACAAAAATCACCCACCACCTTATGGTCTTGTAGTAGTGCAAGGACATCATAGTTCCAAAAGATGCGTTCTCATGGATCCTCAAGATTTTAGCCCTGGACCACCCCAAACTGAATATCCTGGTCCATATTCATTTCTTTATCTAATGCTTAGAGACCAACAAGATGGTGCCCCCATTCTCAGGGGACTTTTGGGCTGGTTTTCCTTTTACATTCACTTCTTCACTGCCTGCAGAGGTTCTCCAACCCCCAGGTAATGGCCCTATTTAAAAGGACTCAAAGTGTGGGAAGGGGCCAGGTGGGAACCGCAGGTGTGCTTGTGTGTGTGACTGCATGTGTAACCCCTGTGTAAGAATGGGATGACCCAGAAAGAGGTGGAGTCTGAAAAGAAGCAGAATGCTGCAGAACTCATGAGGTTGGAGAAAGCTCTTAGGCTACCAGGCTGGGACCTTGATTGATTTTATTAAGCCCGTAACACCTTGTTTAAGGTAACTGCAATGTTGTTGGGAACTAGTGGGAAGGGAGTTTATTTATTTATTTTTGCTATATTGTAAATGTTAGAATTTATTGTTTCAGGGTTTTTTGTGTATGTAAATGGTGAGAGTTTTCTGGGAACCTTCATCATCTTGAATCCCGTTCACCAAGCATCTGAAGTCTTCAAAAGCCAACCAGCAGCAAAGAAGAATTGGACTTGGCAATATCAGTAGACTGTAAATATAAGAACTTGAAAATGCACTTAACAGGACTGTAAAGTGTAAATGTTAAATGTTTTAAAAGTGTTATTTGTTAAGAGAATGTTTTAAAAGTGTTATTTGTTAAGAGAATGTTTTAAAAGTGTTTAAATCAACCACATACAAGCGAGGAACATAGCAATGTGCATGTGACAAGGGATAGTGTCTACAAAAGTCTTGAGGGTAAAGCACATAAATCCCAGGTTAAGGACAGAGACAGGGTATACAGGTGTCTCTATGCTAATAGTAGAAGCCTTCGACCTAAAATGGGGGGGCTGGAGTACAGTGTTTTGAAGGAGGACATTGATATAGTGGGCATCACAGAGATATGGTGGAATGAGGAGAACCAGTGGGATACCGTTATCCCAGGTTACAGGCTCTATAGCAGGGGTCGGGAACCTTTTACACTCAAAGAGCCATTTGGACCCATTTTCCCGGGAAAAGAAAATTCATGGAGCCGCATCCTTGGGGGGGGTGGGGGAATTCCCCATGTAAGTCATTGGCGGCCTGGCGGCAGCCGACACTAATTTTTTCTCTCCCCCCCCCACCTCTGCGGCCCCCGCCTCTGTGGCCGCTTTCTTCTCTCCCTCCCCCCCCGCCTCTGCGGGGGGGTGGGCGGCAGCGTGGCAGCCACTTTCTTGATGAGGCGCCAGCACCAGTATGGGGGTGGAGGGATGGAGGACCACCTTGCTTAATCAGGAGAGGGGGGACACTGGCTGTAGTCAACCAAAGGCTGCTGGTCACTCATTCACACACACACACCCCAGGAGCGTGGCTTCTCTTCCAAATGTCTGCAATGGCCCCCTCGATGCCCCTCTGAGAGCAGGTTGACCTGCTGCACCGAGACCGAGGAGCCCCCCACCCCCCCACGGACTTCTTCTCGCTTTCCTGACCGAGGGATGGACATGAATGTGACTCATCGCCGCCGCCACCCCCACACTGCCGGGAGGGGGCTTTTAAGCCACATGACGGCGGGAAAGGCAATGGCTGTCCGGCCGCACTCTGCACGGAGTGGGGGGGGAGGGGGCCAGCAACCCCTCTGTGGAAGATGCCACTGCTGTGATCCAGCGCTCTGCGATGCTCAGAGGCCGTTCCTGTGCACATGCTCTGCTCACGCTGCCGCTCGTGGTTTCTGCACACGCGGCGCTGGAAGAGCGACAAGGGACGGGCGCGTTGATGCTGCTTTGGCGGATGGCGCGGCAGTAGCCGACGCCGCTTAGGAGGGACAGCGCACAGTGGCGGATGGCGCAGCAGTAGCCCGCAGAGGAGGGAGAGCGCACAGTGGCGCTGCGGCCGACGCCGCTTTCTCTCTCCCCCCCCACCCCGAGGAGGGAGAGTGCACAGTGGCGCTGCGGCCGACGCCGCTTTCTTCTCTCTCCCGCCCGCAGAGGCGGGAGGGCGCACAGTGGCCGACGCCGCTTTCTCCTCTCTCCCCCCCTGCAGAGGCGGGGGGGGGGGAAGGGGGCAAATTACCCATGCTGCCCAGGAAGGGGCCGGGAGCTGCACCACAGGCTCAAAAGAGCCGTTTGCGGCTCGCGAGCCGCGGGTTCCCGACCCCTGCTCTATAGGAAGGATAGGACAGGGCGTATTGGGGGTGGAGTTGCCCTTTACATAAAAGAGAGCATAGTGTCACATAAAATAGACAATGCAAGGGGAGCTGGTTCCCCTACAGAATCACTGTGGATATCAATACCAGGTGTGAAGGACAGTTTAATATTAGGGATATATTATCGTCCCCCTGACCAAAGTGCACAAGAGGATTCTGAGATGGAAAAAGAAATTAGAGAGGCCAACAAAAACAAAAATGTAGTGGTAATGGGTGATTTTAACTATCCCCATATAAACTGGAAAAATGCATGTTCAGGTCATAATAAGGAGAGAACATTCCTGGATATGATAAATGACTGTGGCTTAGAGCAGATGGTTGTGGAACCAACCAGGGGAGAGGTGATCCTAGATCTAATTCTATGTGGAACCCAGGACCTGGTGCAGGAAGTCAGTGTTGTTGAACCGATAGGGAACAGGCAGCCACAGTGCTGTCAATGGATTCAGGTATCTCTTCATGCAGGCATGGTAGCCGACAACTACTAATGTAGTTACACTCGCCTTCAGAAAGGGAAATTTCTCAAAGATGAGGGGGATAGTGCGGAGGAAGCTGAAAGGGAAAATCAAGAGAGTCAGAAACTGTCCAGGATGCTTGGAGATTATGGGACAAAACACCTATTAATGAAAAGAAGCAGGATTGTGATCTGCAGGTTAGGAAAGGCAGCGCCCAGTCCAAAAGAAAGCCACCATGGTTAACAAGAGAGGTTGAGGAAATTATCAGAAAAAAGAAAATGTCTTTTAGATAATGGAAGTCCAGTTTGACTGATGAAGAATATGAGAGGGAACACAAATGGTGGCAAAAGAGAAGCAAGTTAGCTGTAAGGGAGGCAAAAAAGGATTATGAGGAACGCATGGCTGCAAACATCAAGATCAGCAACAAACAGTTCTTCAAGTACATCAAAAGTAGGAAGCCAGCTAGGGAAGCGGTAGGCCCGTTAGATGACAAAGGAACAAAGGGTGTGCTAAAAGATGGCAGGGAGATTGCAGAGAAGCTGAATGAATTCTTTGCATCTGTCTTCACCCAAGAGGAGGTGAGGAACATTCCTGCACCTGAACCATACTTCCCAGGAGGCGAATCCGAGGAACTAGCGAAGATAGTGGTAGACAAGGAAGAAGTTCTGGCAGCCATTGATAAACTAAATGCTACCAAATCCCCTGGCCCAGATCGCATTCACCCAAGAGTTCTTAAAGAGCTCAAGCATGAAATTGCTGATCTTCTCACTTTAATATGCAACTTATCCCTGAAATCATGCTCCATCCCTGAAGACTGGAAGATGGCCAATGTCACACCAATCTTTAAGAAAGGATCTAGGGGGGACCCGGGAAATTACAGGCCAGTCAGTTTGACATCTGTTCCTGGTAAATTAGTAGAATCTATCATTAAAGATAAAATTATTAAACATGTAGAAAAGCAAGACCTGCTGAGGAAGAGTCAGCCTGGCTTTTGCAGAGGCAAATCCTGTCTTACAAACTTATTAGAGTTCTTTGAGGGTGTAAACAGGCATGTGGATAAGGGGGAACCAGTGGACATTGTCTACTTGGATTTCCAAAAGACTTTTGACAAAGTTCCTCACCAGAGACTGTTGAGAAAACTCAGCAATGAAGGAATAAGAGGGGAAGTCCTCCTATGGATTAAAAAGTGGTTGGAAAACAGGAAGCAAAGAGTGGGTGTAAATGGGAAATTCTCACAATGGAGAGATGTAGGGAGTGGTGTCCCCCAAGGATCCATTTTGGGACCAGTGCTCTTTAACCTATTCATAAATGACCTGGAAGTAGGGGTGGGTAGCGTGGTGGCCGAGTTTGCAGATGATACCAAATTATGTAGGGTGGTAAGAACCGCAAAGGATTGCGAAGAGCTCCACGCAGGCCTTGATAAATTAGGTGAGTGGGCTAAGAAATGGCAAATGCAGTTCAATGTAGCAAAATGTAAAGTGATGCACATAGGGGCAAAAAATCCAAACTTCACATACACGCTACAGGGGTTAGTGCTATCAGTCACAGACCAGGAAAGGGATTGGGGCGTCTTAGTTGATAGTTCCATGGGAATGTCAACTCAATGCATGGCAGCTGTGAAAAAGGCAAACTCTATGCTGGGAATAATTAGGAAAGGAGTTGATAATAAAACTGCAAAGATTGTCATGCCCTTATATAAAGCAGTGGTGCGACCGCACTTGGAGTACTGTGTTCAGTTCTGGTTGCCACATCTCAAAAAGGATATTGAAGAGATAGAAAAAGTGCAGAGAAGGGCAACGAGGATGATTGAGGGACTCTTTAGTTTGGAGAGGAGACGTCTGAGGGGGGATATGATTGACGTCTATAAAATTATGCATGGGGTAGAAAATGTTGACAGAGAAATTTTCTCTCTTTCTCACAATACTAGAGCCAGGGGGCATACATTGAAAATGCTGGGGGGAAGAATTAGGACTAATAAAAGGAAACACTTCTTCACGGAACCTGTGATTGGTGTTTGGAATATGTTGCCACAGGAGGTGGTGATGGCCACTAACCTGGATAGCTTTAAAAGGGGCTTGGACAGATTTATGGAGGAGAAGTCGATCTATGGCTACCAATCTTGATCCTCCTTGATCTGAGGTTGCAAGTGCCTTAACAGTCCAGGTGCTTGGGAACAGCAGCAGCAGAAGGCCATTGCTTTCACCTCCTGCATGTGAGCTCCCAAAGGCACCTGGTGGGTCACTGCGAGTAGCAGAGTGCTGGACTAGATGGACTCTGGTCTGATCCAGCTGGCTTGTTCTTATGTTCTTAGAAGTAAACTGTTTTGTTTTAAATTTAGTTCTTTGCAACTCCTTCCAAGTACTGCCCCACAGAAAGAGGTTACACATGTGCAACCAGTGGTGGGATTCAAATAATTTAAAAACTGGACACAGTGTGAAACAGACTTCCCTCTCTGATACACCTCTGAAGATGCCAGCCACAGATGCAGGCGAAACGTTACGGACAAGATCCACCAGACTACGGCCACACGGCCCGGAAAACCCACCGCAACCAATTTAATAACTGGTTGTTTACAAGCACCATTTTAACAACCGTTTTTGCCGAAGTGATGCGAACTTGCTGAATCCCACCACTGTGTGCAACATTATGCGGAGATTCCTCAGGCTTCTGACTTCCCCAGCAACCAAGCATGGGTGGGATGAGGGGGGCTCTTCCTGGTAGTCTTGGAACAAGTAGGCTCAGCAGTAAGTGGGGCACAGAATCAGGCACTCTGGGGGTCAAGACCCCCCTGGGGAGAGGGGACTGTAAGACTGTGTTAGAGGCTCATTGGCCTAACCAATTTCACAAGGTTGTTGTGAGAGAATTAAATGGAAGAGAATGGAAAGTGAAGCAAATGAAATAACCGTGGGGAGTGGGTCTTTGAGCCCCCTCCCCCTTCTTCCATGCACTCCATCCCCCCCACCGCCCGCAGCTCTGCTTACCTGACGGCTTCATTCTTCCTTCCATTCCGTGGACCGTGGAAGGATCCACAAGCACCATCAGCAGAAAAGTCACTGGCAGGATCTCTGCAGACCCCATGGCTGCCCCACGGAAAACCCACCTCCAACCCTAAGTTGAAACTTTCTCTGCTCCCTGCTGGGGAGGGAAATGACTTTGGCCTCTGAAGTCCCGGGGAGGAGGTTGGGCCGCGGCCCGAAAGAACACCAATGAGAATTCACTCTGGTGCAGCGTCATCAGTCTCCGGGCAGAAGCACCAGCAACAGCTCCACTTTGAACTGATTGTGTTTTAAACCCATAGCATTGATAGGAGAAAAGAGTGTGTGTTGTATGTGTGTGTATGCAAGAGAGCAGGCACTTGGGGGGGGGGGGGGGATTACAGGATCTCTGTCCCCCCTCATCCTTTCTCCTAGGCGAACTGCTCTCAAAGTGCCCCCCCCCCCCCCAGCCCCAGTTCAACCGTCCAGCTGGTCCTCTCTGTTTGGGACCCAACTGCTCAGCAGGCGGTGCCTCCTGGGTCCTCCTGGGACAATTTTGGTCCAGTTTGGAGGAGGATGAGGAGGAAACGGAGGCTCTCCTTCGGATGAGCCAGGAAGGGGGGGGGGAGGGGACATCCAGTGCCGGATATACCTGAAGCGGGGTTTTTTTTCAAAATCTTGGAGGGATACTATTTTTGATCCTGCCATCCTCCTTTCTCTCAGGTGCCGTCAGAACAACGCTGGGGCTGCTGATTTCAAACGGATCCTCATGAATTCATATTATTTTTCCATTGGAATGAAATTAAACTACCATAAAACTGTAGAGCGCGTCTTAGTCTACAGGCAGCACCAAAACAATCGTGCATCCCATGTTCCATGGCAACGGAACAATGGCAATGAAAATATCCAAGAGGAACACAAGGAGACCCTTCCTGGAGAAATACAGTGGCTCATCCAGGTCCTCCTTCTCTCACACACCGTGAGTAGCCCCCAGTGTGTACAGAAAAGCCAGCACACATGGGATGTACTCACAGCGTGCCTTTCTCAGAGAGGCTCGAGGCAGATCACACAGTATGATGTCATGTAACCAATAGGATGAGCCATCTCAAAAGTCAGATTTTCACAGCATGGTGCCCGTGGTCGCTGTCACACATGCAAACACTTTTCAGAGTTCGTGTCAAGTGTTCAAAGAAATTGGACAGAGCCAAGTGGATTTCCCCCCCAGAAAGGGTCCAGATTGGCTATCAACAGTGTTATTATCTTGCGTTTTTGGTTTTTAAAAATGTTGTTGTTGTTGTTGTTGTTATCGTTATTATTATTATTATTATTATTTATTTATTTATTTATTTATTTAATTTGATTTGATATACCGCCCCATCCCCGAGGGGCTCTGGGCGGTGTACAACATAAAATCACATAAAATCATCATAAACATCCATAATTATAATAAAAACAGCAGTCATAATATCCCAAGATGGCGTCCCACCTGAACCTAATCCTCTTAGAGGGAGGAGGGGGGTAATGGGTCCCAATGGTATGGGGGACCCATAGATCTTAATAATGGGTCCCACTAATATTGGGACCTTCAACCTGGGGGGGGGGGGCACACTCAGCGACTGGTTTCTCCAAAGGCCCGGTGGAACAACTCGGTCTTACAGGCCCTGAGGAAATCCCCAAGGTCCTGCAGGGCCCGGACAGTTGGAGGGAAAGTGTTCCACCAGACAGGGGCCAGAGCTGTAAAGGCCCTGGCCCGAGTGGAGGCCAGCCGCATCATTGAGGGGCCAGGGATCTCCAGTAGATTGGCCTCCGCCGAGCGCAGAGGCCGAGTTGAAACATATGGGGTAATGCGGTCCCGAAGGTATGAGGGTTCCAGGCCGCGTAAGGCCTTGAAGGTCAAAACCCAAACCTTGAAGATGATTCGGAATTCAACTGGGAGCCAGCGCAGGCTGCGCAACACAGGTTGTATGTGATCTCGGAAGGCGCCCCCTGTGAGCAGAAAATGTTGCTTTGGCAGTGAATCCCACAGTTTAATCACTTGTTGAATCCATCCAGAAAATATGCCGTCTCCATATACCACTGCAACCCCTGGCTTAATGTTATAACCATATTTCATGACTTCCCTCAACCATCTGTGCTGTAGACTGGAGAGTTCCAGTGTCCTTCGCCTTTCCTCGCAGGAGATATGCTCCAACTCTTTCACAGTCTCAGCTGCCCTTTGCCCTCATCTGAATGGACTGATTTCCAATTAGATTCGCAGAGAAGCATGGAGTCATTTGGGACTTTAAAGATCTGCACGTTGAATTTGGACACAAAGTAGGCCAGCAGGCCACATGAATGTTGACAGGTAACCATCCTAACATGATCCCACCATTCCGCCCCTATCAACAGCCAGAATGCCTGATTCGTGGCTAATGGACAGACGTGAGCTGTGATATGCTGGTGATTTTAGGGAGAACCAGGCAGACCCATGAGGATCCATGGTTTTTGGGCCACTGTGGCACCACGGAGTGTGGGATGCGTGATTGTTTTATGCAGACATGTGGTGGTGATTTTGGGGTGATCAAGTGCAAAAATCATGGGGATCCATGTTTTTCAAGGAGGTTTTTGTGGCACTGCGTTGCCACGGAATGTGGGATGTGTGATTGTTTTGGTGCTGCCTGTAGACTAAGACGTGGTCTATAGTTTTATGGTGGTTTCATTTCATTGCAATCAAAAAATCATACGACTTAATGAGGATCCGTTTGAAATCATCTGGATCCGACTGCATCTCAAACGACCCTCCTCGTCCTCCGCTTCACTCAGTTTTGTTAAAAACTCTCTTCCGGGGGTCTTCCTCTATACGGGGGGAGGGCTGGAGGGAGGCCCCTCCCAAGCAGATTCGCCCAGGGGGTCTCTCTCCATCTGACTCCGGGATCCCTCCGGCAGGCTACGGGACCCCGAGGGGCCAGATGGGAGCACGGCCGGGGTGGGGGCTCTGCCTGGTACGTGCAGACTGGGGCTCCCAGAACCAGCGCTCCCCCCCCCCCCGCGGGGTCAGCCGTTGCTGTCAATGCCGTGCTTGTTTTATTCCTGCTGTCCCTCCGTCAAACCACCTTTTAGTTGCGCCCCGCCCTGACTGCTCCTTGGGGAGCCTCCGTCCAGCCAGGACCAGCCTCGGAGGGTGGGGGGCAGAGGATCCGGCTTCTGCAAGGGGAGGGGCGGCCCTTCAGCCCCTGCCCGGCAGGGTCCGAGGGGGGCCGCGCAGGCAGAGGGGGCGGCCAGGCCTCTTTCGCGCTCGCTTCTGGGCTCCAGTCGCCGGGAGTTCCGTCTATCTGCGGCTCCCGAAGCTTTCTGGGGCTCCCCTTCCTGGCAACTGCTAGGTCATCGGCCAGACCTTTTCTCATTGGCTGCCCCGCCCACGCCCAGGACTTGATCCCAGCGTCTCACCTTGCGAAACTCCCTCATAGCTGCCAGGCGGCCGTCTGAGAGGGCGGCAGGAATGGGGGGGCTGGTGGGGCACCTGTGGGGGCTGCTGCTGCTGCTGTTCCTCCTGGGGGCGCATGGTAAGAGACAGACCGGTTGCAGAGCTGGAGGGAGGCGGGAAGCCCCCGCTGTTCTTTTGGGCGCGGGGTGAACGGCTCTCTCGGGGTGGGGGGAGTTGTTGGGAACTCAGAAGCACACGAAAGGGCAGCAAAGGGAGGGGTGGGGGACGACAGATTATCTGCTTTGAATGCGGGGAGTCCTCTGAGAAGGAGTGTGTGTGGGGGGGCTACTCCCTCCTCCTCCTCTGCCGCCCTCCTGCTGGTGGTGGCGCCGGGCTCAGCCCCAGTCCGGGGGTTCCCAAAGCGCCCCCCTTCTCCTACCAGAGCTCCCTACCAGGAGAAGTTGGAGAACCAAAGATCTGAAAAGTTTAAGGGCGGGTAAGGAAATAAGCCCTGTCAGTTTCATCCCGCTCCCTGGCCCCATTTTGGACTCTCCCCCCCCCCCCCCGCCCGTCTCTATTTACCGGGACGAGGAAGCGCTGTCCGTCGGTCCCGAAGTTGAATCCCAGACACAAGTCCGTCCGTCCCCCCCCCCCCCGCCCCTCATGGGAGAGCTGGCTCAAGGCTGTTTCTCCTCCGACTTGAGGAAGGAGGCGCGGCGCCCCACAAACGGGGGGGGGGGGGATGTGTCGCTGCTGCCTGCCTGTCAAGGGCGGGGCGGGGCCGGGGCACACGATGGTTTCTCTGTGCCCCCAAGCAGGAGAGGGCTGCTGCCTTCCTCGGCCTCCTCTTCCTCTGGAGGGGGGCAGGCAGTGGCGTATTTGCCTGGGGACAAGGGGTGTCCCTTGTCCCCGGGCGCAGCAATTTCAGTCACGGTGGGGGTCGCCAAAATGTCCCCCATAGACTGCATCAGTTCAAGCAAGGAGCCACCAGCAAGCTTTACAGAGCAGCCGGCTCAGGCTGCCTCAGCCCCGCCCACTCTGTACGGTGGCCCACCGGCCCAGTCCCACCGTGCGTTGAGTGTGCTCCGCCTCCCAGTCCCAGCAAGCCACCAGAGCAGGAAGACGGGGAGCTCCGCCTCCCTCCAAACCCAGCGTGCTTTGCCTTCTCCTGTGTGTGGCCACAAGCCCTCTCCCCGGCTGACTGGCCAGCAGCACAGGAGGGAAGGGGAGCCGAGCCCTCAGCCCCTGCAGACCCAGCAGGTAAGCGAAGGGCGGCCTGGCGATGGGGTGGGGCGCTCGGGAGGGCATGTTCTCCGGGGTCTCCGTCTCCCAACGTTGACCGATGGGCCCCTTCAGGTGGGGCATGAGGCTGAAGGGCAGCCTGTTTCCCTCCCCTTTGAGGGGAGTCCCTTCCCTGCAGAAGAGAGGCGCTGCCCACTCCCCTCCATTCGTGCCAGGCCAGCCCGTATTGGGTGCTCCCCCCATGCATTCCCCCAGCCCCAAGAGCCTCTTTCCTCTCAGCTGGTGCACAAGGAAGCCTCCTTCCAATGTGGAGTGCTGGGCGGCAGAGGCTATTCCTGCAGTGCTGTGCACGCTTTACTGGGGCGTAAGGAATTGAAATCTGCGGTACTTACTTCCGAGTAAAGCCATTTAGGATCACAGAAGAATGGCTGTTATGTTCTGATTGTAGAAAGGCACACTCTTCAATACACACTTTGCACAATCACCTTTGTGCTCCCCCTCCCTTTCCTTGGGCTTCTTCACCAGAACCTGCCTCCCCCTTTCCCATTGCTACCCACATAATTGTATCCCCTCCCCCTCAATTATACCGTCTTGATTCAGTCTCGGCAGTCCCACTTTGTTTTAACGCAATTTTCTATTTTCACCTCACTCCCATACACACACATTATTACAGCAACTACTACTAAATCACTTGACCTTCAAGACAGTTGAACACTTCTTGCACATTGCATGGGCTCTTTTTTACGGGTTACTCTCCCATCCCAAGTTACAGTGGGAGAAAGTGGGAGGGGAAGGATTATTTACATGCTGGGGCATTATAGCTCGCACAATTGTCAGGAGAACTGGTAAAAGTGAGCAACTATATAACCAGAAATGTGCAGTCTCTTTTCTTCATGGGTTGTACCTCCTCACCTTCCTGCCACTCTCTAAGCTGTGCAGTTTTAGAAGAAGAGGAGTTTGGATTTATATCCCCCCCCCCTTCTCCTGCAGGAGACTCAAAGGGGCTAACAATCTCCTTGCCCTTCCCACCTCACAACAAACACCCTGTGAGGCAGGTGGGGCTGAGAGAGCTCAGAGAAGCTGTGACTAGCCCAAGGTCACCCAGCTGGCGTGTGTGGGAGTGCACAGGCTAATCTGAATTCCCCAGATAAGCCTCCACAGCTCGAAGTGGCAGAGCACAGAATCAGACTCCCGGTTCCTCCAGATTAGATACACGAGCTCTTAACCTCTTACGCCACTGCTGCTCTTTTTTAGTCAGAAATAGGTATGTGTGAACTGCTTCGGAGCCCCAGTAACTCACTCACTGCCTGTTTCCTTTAATGCCAAGGATTGAACCTGGAATCTTCTGCATGCAAAGCTGATACTCTTATCACTGAGCCACGTCCCCTTCTTAAGTAAACCTGCCTTTATCGAGTTAGAGCCAATGTTTTCAACCAAAAACATGACAAATGTCATATTCAACATCAAAATATATTGAAACTATGGCTGATTCCACACGGGCCAAAAATAGCAGTGTGAAAACGGTGTGAAAATGGTGTAAAAGGGTTTAAAACAGTGTAAAAGGGTTTATTTTATTTATTTATTTATTTATTGAGCTTTTATACCGCCCCATCCCCGAAGGGCTCTGGGCGGTGCACAGCATAGAAGGCGACAATGTAAGTAGTTAAAACATTTAAAAGCTTAGCCCGAAAACATAAAAGCATTTTCTAATAAATATAATAGGATTACAATAAGATAGGTGGCGTTCAGCAATCTACCATTTTAGTTCCCTCCCCTCCCCTAGAAGAAATCCCATGTTCCAGTCTAAAAATTCCCCCCCCCTTCAAAGAGGGAGGAGTGGCGGTTTTAAGATAACATCTGACCCCGATATCAGGGCCGGAGGAGGGGGCCCCATCAGCGGCCAGTGCCTCCAAAGGCCAGCCGGAACAGCTCCGTCTTACAGGCCCTCGCGGAACTCACCAAGGTCCCGCAGAACCAGTTGACAGTTGGAGGGAGAGCGTTCCACCAGGCCGGGGCCAGAGCCGTAAAAGGCTCTGGCCGATGTGAAGGCTCCAACCGTATCACCCGAGGGGCCAGGGACCACCGCCAGTAGATTGGCACTCCACTGATCCCGAAGAGGCCGTGCCGAGACATATGGGGTGATGTCACGTTCGCCAGTCACGATGGTCCCAGGCATGGTAAGGCCTTGAAGGTCAATACCAGCACCTTGAAGATGATCCGGAATTCCACTGGAAGCCAGTGCAGCTGGCGCAGTATAGGCTGGATGTGATCCCAGGTGGCGCTACCCGCCAGCAAGCCCGGCGCTGCGTGCTGGACCAGTTTTAATCTCGGCGGATCAAACGCATAGGAAGGCCCGTGTAGAGCGAGTTCCAATAGTCTAATCTGGAGATGGCCGTTGATTGGATCCCAGTGGCTAAGTCCGCTTAGGAGAGGAAGAGGCGTAGCCGTCGGGCCTGTGAAGGTGGAAGAAAGCAGCCCGGGTCCCCGTATGGGCCACCTGGATGCTCCATTGATAGAGACAAATCGTCAGGAGTGGACCCCGAACAAACGGAGGGAGTCGGCGCCAAAGTGACCCCCCCTCCCACACCGGCGGCTGGACAAACCCTCCCCCCCCTCACGACCGAGCCAGAGGATCTCCGTCTTCGATGGATTCAGTTTTAACCTGCTCTGCCGTAACCAGCCAGCGGCCGCCTCCCAAATAGTGCTGTAGAGGCCACAGGGGAAGCGGTTATCCCCCCTCCATCAACAGAACGAGCTGTGTGTCATCTGCATACTGATGACAGACCAGCCGAGAAACTCCGTACCAACTGAGCAAAATTCATATAGATATTAAATAGCAGCGGGGATAATGGTGCTCCCCTGGGGTATTTCGCATTGAAGCGGGCACTTCCGGGAGGCTTGATCCCCGCACCTCACTTACTGGCTCCGGTAGGAGAAGCGAGGCAATCCATTGAAGGACAATTACTTACTCGCACTCCAGAAGGCGGCCAGGCGGTGGGTCAAAAGATTGCGTGATGGAGCCACGTCCAAGCGCTGCGGTGAGATCTAACAACACCGGCAGGCGCCGATCCGCCTCGGTCTAGCTGAATACGCAGTGTATCTGTGGCCCGGCGGCGAGAACAGTCTCCGTCCCATGCCCAGCACGGAAAAGCCGGACTGGAAGGGAATTAACCCGATGTGTCATCCAGAAAACCTTGAAGCTGCTCCAACACCACTCTCTCAATTACCTTCCCCAGAAGCGAAAGATTCGAAGCGGGGCGGTAAGTGGCCAGATCACTCGGATCTAACAATGGTCTTTTTTAGGAGTGGGTGGACCACTGCCATCTTCAACCCATCCGGGAAGGTTCCTTGCTCAAGGGAACCGTGATTATACTCAACAGATGGGAATTAGTAGCTCCGCCCGGCAGGTTTTCACAAGCCAGGGCGAGGCACGCGGATCCAGAGGACAGGTGAAGTAGGTCTAACCCAGCAGCTAAAAGGCTCTGTCGACAAGCGGCTTCAGAGAGCAGGGAAAACTGGGCCAAACAAAGGGCCACAGAAGACGTACAAGGGAGTCTCCAGTTCACTAATTGTAGCCAATGTGGGCCGAGGAAGAGGAATAGGTAGGCGAGGCGGCGCAATCTTATCACTTAAAAAAAGCTCATAAATGCCTCACAGCTGATGCTCAATTGAGAATTTGAAGATCTCTCCGATAAGGAGGTCAATGACCGAATTATCTCTCTCGCGAGAAACAATTGCGCTGGTAGGGAGCTGGCGGATCGCGAGGGAGGAGGAGAAGAAAGCCTTCTTCACTTCCTTCGTCGCCACCTCCTCAAACTTTCATAAGCGTCCTGCAGATGTTAGCGCAGCTTCGTCATGAGGATTTTTTTTCCTCCACGCTCATCTAGAAGCGTCTAAGTTCCCGTTTCATCACGGCGCTTAACTCCTCAGTATACCATGGGCCTTGACGTGAGACGAGGACGATAGAGAAGCGCCGGGGAACAACTTAACGTGATGGCATCGGAGAGCCGGGAATTCCAGTCCTCCCACTTGCTCATCGAGCGTGCCGGTGAGTTCAGAAGTCCCTTAGATTTCAGGAAACCAAGTGGATCCATAAGTCTCCAGCGGTAACAAATCAACCCGTCCACCTAGAGCGGGGAGTGATCGCGGCAAGAATCCACCCGGACCTTCCAGGGCATAATGGTCGGACCATGGCACTCTTTCAGTAGAGGATACGACCAAAGTTTATCCCCGACCCGAAGACCAAATCAAAGCGTTGGTAGCAGCCTCATGGGTGGGGCCAGAATTTATTAAGGAGAGGCCTAAGCGTGCGCCATGGATGACACTAGGTCCGCAGCCACTTTGTACATGAGGTGACATCGACATGTGGGCGTTAAAGTCCCCCAAAACAATAAGCTTGGGGAACACATAGCAACGCCCAGTCCGACCCCACCACCTCCAGCAGCTGTGGCAGGCCGTTTCCCGGTCGCGGCTAGGCGGCCGGTGCAGGAAGGCGGCCAACCTCTCCGGGGCCAGCCACTCCAGGCCGACACATTTCATGCCGGTGACCTCGGGGCCGAGGACTGCCCTAAAGGGAATAGAGATCGCGAATGAACAATGCCACACCGCCCCCCCCTGACTGTGTTCGCGATTGGTGGAGGCACGCGAAACCACCTGGGGGCGAAACAGCAGCCAAAGGCGTGGTCTCGCAACCAGCGCGCACCCAGATGCCGATTGATACATGCCAGGTCCACCTGTTGGGCTCCGAGAAAATCTCGGAGCACCATGGTCTTATTATTGATGGACCTGGCATTAATTAACACCAAAGACCTCCGACCTATCCCGAGAAACGATGGTGGTCGGGATCAGGGACCACCATCGTTTCTCGGGATAGGTCGGAGGTCAGAAGGCAGACGAGCATAGTTATATCTCGTGTGTCTTCTATCATATGGCCGCCGCCTACCGCAGTATCTACCCCGTCCCATCAATACAGGGATCCCCAGCCCCAGAATTGGTGCCCCCATGACTCTACTTAAATTCTCCCTCTTGCCTAAAAAGCCTGACAAACACCCTACAGAATATCTAACACAGTTAGTTAAGCTAGTCTTATCCTATCAACCCCAGCCTAAAGACCTCAGTCTAAGAGGCGGGTCAGGATAAGCCAAAAATAAATACAAATTCAATTCTGATAAACTACCCACAATTCATACAATTCAATTCTAACAGCTACCCACAATTCATACTAACAATACAATTTATCCGGCCTAACCAGAACAATGAACAGTAAAGCAGGGAGCTTGGGGGGGGGGAGAGGGTTGCAGATGCGAGTTAACCGGAAGTAACAATAAGGGGGCCCTAAGATACTATAACCACTAAGGCTCCCAGTGGGAGTGGTGGTAGTATGATAGGTGTCCTGATACGTAAACAGTAGGTCCGGGGCTCACACCACCCGAATCAACTGTATAACTGCTGGACCAGATAGGCTTGTAACACGGTGATCAAGGGTTATGATCCAGGTGATAATCGAAGAGCCTCTGCCACCGGCTGACCCGGGTAGCCCTAAGATGACAAATATGAAATATGAAAAAAGTCTCCCAGGACGTGCCCTGCCCAGCTCTCTCACTGCTGGTTCGCGCGTCCTAGGGAGAGCAGTGATGTCATCAAATGCGTGTACTTTCATAAATCTCCACCGTGTAGCTGGCCCTTCCAGTAGGTTCCACCAACTATGCCACTGAGAGCATCTAAATTCCTGGCTCGTTGCCAAAGTTCTATCCTGATGGATGCAGGATCGTAGAGACTGCCTCTGCTGTAATAGGATTGATGTAAGAGGTACAGCACCGCAATACCAAGATTGGCCACCGGGCCAGTTGCTCTACTGCCGCCTGTGGCGGAGCGTGGTACTGCCCCCACCGTGTCTAATGATGTTTCCCTATGGGAGTCTCTGGTTAGCAGCGGCCATGATGGAAAGTAAGAGGGAGTTACTGCCACTGACTCCCGATGCCGCAGCCACCAGGACTCTCCGAGTCTCTTCTCGAACGCTACGTTGGTCTTTGGAGCGTCACACCATACTATGGGCGCTGCGTTGCCAAGGATCTTAACCGGCGACGTCCGCTCTAACGAATGGGGGGAAATCTCTGCCACCGATTCCCTGCGTCGCCTTGAGACTCCGACTCCGGCTTTCAGCACCACGCCCAACTCTCTCCGGCCGCGGGGTTCCCGGCTCAGCCAAGTCCGAGCAGAAGGAACAGGAGGGGGGAGCCCCTCTCTATCCGACTGCTCGTCAGCCCCAGCTCCAAACACCGGCCCGTTGACTTCAAGAGGGAGGGCGCTGCAAAGGTCCCAGCGAAGGGAGTGAAAGCTCTCGTAGGGGTATAGACACGGCAGATGAAGAAAAGGAAGAGCCAGGTACCACATTCCAGCAGCTTGGTATATTACGGCTTAGTTCTAAATAGCTCAGCAAATTCAGCTTACTTCGTTATGTCCCAGGCTCCCAGGCTCTATGTTAAAGTATTATCGCGCTCTCCCGGCGTTCTTATTGCACTCTCCCAACGGCATATAGCACTCTCCCGGCGTGTAGTATAGCACTCTCCCGGCGTTCTTATTGCACTCTCCCCGCGGCTGGGCCGACTTCATACACCAAGCCCAGCTCCCAAAGGGTATAAAAAATTCATAAAAGTGGATAGAGGATGAATAAAAGTCTTACTCCAGGCTAAAAACGGGTGGAATTTGAAGTTAAAAATTTCGTTGTGGCGGAGCTCCGCTGCTGAGCTCCGGTGCGGACGCCATCTTGGCTTCATACTGTTTTCACACCATTTTCACACTGCTGTTTTTGGTCCGTGCGGAATCAGCCTATGTATTTGGAGGTAAAATGCTGGGGGTGTCTGCTGGTGGCGGGTGAGGTGGCCTCGAGAGGTTTAATACCCACTTGCACTGGCTTGGAGCTGTTTCTCAGATTAACAACCTACCTCATAGGGTTGGTGTGAGGATAAAATTAGGAAAGAGAGTTGGTGGGGAGAGAGCCATGTATGTTTTGCTGGGGGGGGGGTGTTTTGTGAGCTGGTGCAAAAAAATCATTGTTTGGGTGTAGTGTGGGAGGGTGACCGCCCATATGGGGGGGCGCCAAACTCAGGTTTTGTCCCCGGGCGCCAGTTTGCCTAGAAACACCTCTGGGGGCAGGGCAGCGATTCACTTATGTGTCACAAGGCTTCCTTCGTCCCACCCCCTCAGGATGAAGCTTGGGGGTCTGCAGGGGTGGGGAGGGGCGGGGGCTTCGCTCGGGCGCCTTCGGAGGGGTCGCTCCCTTCTCGTAGACCACCTTGCACGTGAGGACGGGGGGGGGGGGGTGAGGTGGGGACTCTTGCCTGACGCGTGTCCTCCTCCCTCTTTCCTGGGGCAGCGGAGAAGATGCTGTCGGAGTTCAAGTTCGTGCAGCGGGGGCTGGGCCCGGAGAGGGGCCCCGGAGAGGACGCCTACGACGTAGACCGCGAGGAGCTCTTCCACGTGGACCAGGAGCGCCGGGAGGTCGTCCGGAGGCTGCCCGAGTTCGAGCACTTCGGCGGCTTCTCCATCCCCTCCTCGCTGGCCAACATGGCCGTGCTGCGCTCCAACCTGGACATCGTCATGCGCCGCTCCAACAACACCCCGGCCCAGAACGGTATCCCTCCCTATAGGGCAGAAGCCCCTGGCCCCTTCCCCTACGCCCCCACCCCCAGCTGAGAAAGGGCCAGGCGGTATGTGGGGAATTCATTCCCCAAATCCTGGTTTCTGTCCGGTTCTCGAGGTGCCCCCAGATCCGAATGTAACCGACTTGTCTTTGGCCACATCAATCTCCATTGGAGACCTCAGAAATTAATATAATGACAGCACCCTGTGGCTTGACAGACAAACAGATATGAAATTGCATGAACAAATTAACAATTTCTTTCATTTAGGGATAAATAATAGTGAACATATATATGTATACACAGACAGCACAACTCAATTGTACAAAATCTTAAGAACATAAGAACATAAGAACTAGCCTGCTGGATCAGACCAGAGTCCATCTAGTCCAGCATTCTGCTACTCGCAGTGGCCCACCTGGTGCCTTTGGGAGCTCACCTGCAGGAGGTGAAAGCAAGGGCCTGCTGCTGCTGCTGCTGCTCCTGAGCACCTGGTCTGCTAAGGCATTTGCAATCTGAGATCAAGGAGGGTCAAGATTGGTAGCCATAGATCGACTTCTCCTCCATAAATCTGTCCAAGCCCTTTTTAAAGCTATCCAGGTTAGTGGCCATCACCACCTCCTGTGGCAGCATATTCCAAACACCAATCGCACGTTGCGTGAAGAAGTGTTTCCTTTTATTAGTCCTAATTCTTCCCCCCAGCATTTTCAATGGATGCCCCCTGGTTCTAGTATTGTGAGAAAGAGAGAGAAATTTCTCTCTGTCAACATTTTCTACCCAAGCATGATTTTATAGACTTCAATCATATCCCCCCCTCAGACGTCTCCTCTCTAAACTAAAGAGTCCCAAACGCTGCAGCCTCTCCTCATAAGGAAGGTGCTCCAGTCCCTCAATCATCCTTGTTGCCCTTCTCTGCACTTCAGTGCTTTTTAAAGAAAAAAACACTCAGAACAGTTACCACCACTAACAGAACAGTTACCACCCAATAAATAAAGGACAGCAAGAAGGTCCAAACTATTAATAATGCAGGACTTCTTCATCTCATCTGGTCTGCTGCAGGTCTTTCCTCAACTTGAGCCCGTTAAAAAAAGCTCAGAAGGATGGAGCTCTTGCAGTTGGTAATAAGGAAGCAAGCTTAACTGCACATGCTCAGTGAGCTCTCATCCCCTGGGCCCTAAGATCCAAACAAAGAACAAATACTAAAATGGCATGGGTTACACAAAGTTGCTTCTAAGTATCCTGTCTCTAGTGGAAGCCTTTCCTGACGACTGTCCAGAAAGCCCAGACAGTTTATGGGTCATCGTGGTGTAGTGGTTAAGAACAGGTGGATTCTAATCTGGAGAACCGGGTTTGATTCCCCACTCCTCCATCTGAGTGGCAGAGGCTTATCTGGTGAACCAGGTGTGTTTCCGCAGTCCTACATTCCTGCTGGGTGACCTTGGGCTAGTCACAGTTCTTCAGAACTCTCTCAGCCCCACCTACCTCAGGTGTCTGTTGTGGAGAGAGGAAGGGAAAGGAGCTTGTAAGCCACCTTGAATTGTCTTACAGGACAGAAAGGTGGGGTACAAATCCAAACTCCTCTTCTTCTTCATTCCCTTTTTTGCCAGTGGCAGTCCGGAGTGGCTGACATCATTCTATCCTCAGAACATCCTTTTGAGGTAGGCTAGGCTGAGAATGACCTGGGACCAGCCGTAGCTAGGAAAAATGGAGCCCAGACCAAATCTTAGTCCCGTCCCCCCAATATGGGCAGCTGCCCTCCCCCCCACGACCAAAGAACAATTTTTTGCACCAGGTAATCTCAAAGTCACCATCACATTATAGAACATGCCCCAACTCACAAATCTAAACACAACAATGTTCCATGCCAAACAGCAGAAATAAAAAAATTTGACAACATTTTCAACGTGTTTTCAAAATGTTTAACTGGTATAACACTTTAAAGTGTTTTAAGTGTCATGTGACTTAAAATGCTTTCAAAATGTTTTATTACTGCTGTGAAAACGTTTTATGGTGTTATATCCAGCACCCCCAATTGCCCCCCCCCCCCAGCATTGGAAACACAGCACAGAGCCAGGAAGGAAAGGAGGGAGGGAAAGGACAGGACAGGACAAATTTCAAGTCATGTTTTACGCAGTAGTTGCACACATTGAATTTTAACACTGACAACATAAGGCATTTACTAACATGAACTCACAGGCTGGGACCTGCAAGGCTCCCCTTCACATCCACATATCTAAGGATAGGCTGAAGAGCAGGAAGGGGTAAAGTCCCTTCTGAATCACGGTGACCCTATGAACCAATGCCCTCCAAAACATCCTACTGTGAACAGCCTCACTCTTGCAAACAAAGGACCTGTTCTGTTCCGCAAGTAAAACAGTTCTTGGGTGCCCTGTACTTGGCCAGAACAGAGTGGGAGACTCACAAGCAAAGGTGTAACCGTTCAAAACAAAAGGTTTATTGCTAAAAGAATTGAGACCCTAACTGCTCCCAGGGTCTGACTATAACTTTATGTCCTCATCTATGCACCGTAGACATAGCAGATATTGCAGCCTTCCAGCTCCCTTGGCACCTTAGACTGACTGAGCTAAACATCCCCCCCCCATGAACCACAATTTTAAAGCCCAACCCCAGGATGAGTGCATCTCAATAGACTTGCTGAAGGAGGCCCATACGTTGATGAGGCCGAGGCAATGGAGACCTAGAAGGAGGCTGCGGGAGCATGCGTGTCTCAGGATGCCAATTTCAAGACACACCAGCAGGTGCTGAGAGAACAGAAGGGCCGAAGGAGCAGAGGAAAACCCACAGTTCTGAGGGTTTGATGTGGCACAACCACAACAGTCTTGAGGAAGGAAACAAGATGAATAATGTTTTAGAAACTGGGAGGATGTCATGAAAGCACACGTTATGTCTCCTGAGAGTGAAACTGGGCACCAAAGTAAACAAAGAATAGGTCTATGGCGCCTTTACCCCATCCCCAAGAGATTGCAAGGGGGGGGGGGGGTGTCACGCAAGAGAACCAGCATGCTGTAGCGGTTAAGAACAGCAGACTCTAATCTGGATAATCAAATTTAATGCCCCTCTCCCCCATGTGAGTGGTGGACTTTCATCTGGTGAACTGGAATTGTTTCCCTGTTCCTGCACATGAAGCCTGCTGGGTGACCTTGGGGCAGTCCCGGTTCTATAAAATTCTTTCAGCCCTACCTACATCACAAGGTGTCTGTTGTGGGGAGAGGAAGGGAAAATGAATCTATATAAGGCATCTCGAGGCTCCTTACTTTAGAGAAAGTGGGGTGCAAATCCCTACTCTTTCTCCTCCTCCTTTTTCTCTCCACCCCCCACCCCCCCGATTTCTGAACCAGGCCCTGCCCTGCAGAAGAGAGGAAAATGAATGATCTGTGTCCCAAAGTGCTAGCAAAATATACCAAAAAATAATAAGTCCGCAAAGAGCTCTGGGTGGACCTCCCCCCCTCCTTAAACGAAGCATTGTGGAGGGGTCAAATGCCCCCTCCCCAAGTTCTAACGGGAGCGCCCCCAGCAGGAGGTAGAAGTAGAAGTCCCCCCCCCCCCCCCCCCCCCCCCCAGCCAGCCAGCCTGGCATAGTGCTGAAGGGCAGGAGGAGGACTGAGTGAGACCTGGCAGACAGGGTTGGATCCCCCCCCCTCCAACCCCACGCGGCTTCCTCGCCTGTTTCTGCTTCCCCCACGCAGGATCTTTCTGGCCAGACCGGGGTGGGGTGAAGGATGAAGCCCTCCCTCCCCTCGCGTTCCCCGGCTGCTTCCTCCTCCTCCCGCCGCTCCCGCTCTCCCGGCCCCGCCCGACGGAGCCCCCCCTCTCCCCCTTCTGCCCCGCTCACTCTGCCTGGCGACGGTGCCCTCCTCCTCGTCGATGGCGAAGTTGCGGCGGCAGAAGCGGTCCACGGCGGCCCGCGTGTACTCCAGGTAGTCCTTGTCTCTGTTGAAGTCCCGGGCGTCGGGCGCCCCCAGCTCCGAGACGGCCTCGAAGGTCCCGCGGCGGCTGTCGAAGCGCAGGAACTCCTGCCGGTCGTAGAACTCCCTGTACAGGAAGACCACCTCCCCGGCTGTCCCGTTGGCGAAGCGGCACTCGGACTTCGCCTGGTGCAGGAAATGGGGGGCTGGGGCGGGGAGGGGGGGCAGAGAGAAGGGACATTGCTGGGGGGGGCTACAACACCCCGCCCCCAGAGAGGACGCGGAGGGGGAGGATGGGTGGAAAGTGGCACCCGGGAACAACACCTTCTCCGGGTGCCCCTCCCCCCGTTTGGGGGCGGGTCGACTCCAACGGGCACCGCAGCGGGGGGGGGGGGGTTGAATCCAGATCCCAGAATGATGCTATAAACCAGGGGTCCCCAAACTACGGCCCGCGGGCCAAATCAGGCCCCCGGAAGACATTTATCAGGCCCGCTGGGCAGAAGCGAATCTCCCCCTTCTCTATCTCCTTTTCCAGGCGGCCCCTGGAGCTTGGCACCTTGACTCCCAGGTTTACAAACAGCCTCAAGCTCGGGCGACTCGCTGCTCATTCCAAGCGGCCGGAGGGGACCGTACCAATGCGGCAAAGGGGGGAGAGAGAAAGGCGGCGGAGCTTCAGGGCCGGATTGGAAAGGGACTGCGGGGGTGGGGGGCTCGGCCAGGGATGGGTCGAGGGCGGATGGATGGTGCCCCCCCCCCCCCGCGGGCGGCACTTGGTCCGGCCCCGGCTGGGCTCTGGCCATGTGTGAACTGGCCCCCTGTTTAAAAAGTTTGGGGACCCCTGCTATAAACTCTACACCAACTCTGCATACAACGATGTCACAAGGCATCATAAATGTAAATGAGATAAAAAGTCAAGCATTTTTATCATTTAATAGTATGATACAAATAATTACTATGGATACTTCCCAGCCTAGTTCCAGCCTAGACCAATCTTGTCACATTCTAGAAGCTAAGCAGGGTTGGCCCTGATGATGATGATGATGATGATTTATTAGATTTATAGGCCGCCTCACCACCAAAGGGCTCGAGGCAACCAATTGTTGCTTGCTCATTCATCCCAATCCTCAAAAACATCCATTTATTTCTAAATATCAACCAGTCTCAGCATGATTTCTTCAAATCCGGTGTCAACAAACAATTTAAATTACCACCTCTTTGCCATACAGGTTGTTACTTTACAGCAAATGTTGAAAACGATTTAATTACTTATTTCTAATCTTCTCCCTTTTTGCTCTTTGTTTATGGGCATTTGGCTACAGTGACGATTCCCATTATTAAAGCAGCATTTTTTTAAAGCTGGAGAAAGTGAGTAGAAAGGAAATAAATGATGACAAAATCACTGGCAGGAATTAAAAGGGCGGGAAACAAACACACAAACAATAAAAGTATGAAAATACTCTGCTTTAAATAGAAAAAAGGACCCTTTGTTTGACCAATTCATATTTATTTTTATTTTATTTTATTCAATTTGGTATACCGCCCCATCCCTGAAGGGCTCTGGGCAGTGTACAACATCAATATAAAATACAATAACGAGAGGGCGAGTAAATAGCAACTAATAAATAATTCCTAACATTAAGAACTCAGCCCCATAAACTCTAAAATTATTAATTTAATTTAAAACAGCGATTGCTAAATAAAATTGGTGTCCCGCAAACCCTTACTTAAAAATCCTCCTAACAAGGGAAGAGGGAAGAGGAGGGCACGGTGGGTCCCAGAGATGTAAAGGGACCCTCACAGGAGAACAGGGGGGGGGGTTCAGTTCAGTGACTGGTCTCTCCAAAGGCCCGGTGGAACAACTCAGTCTTACAGGCCCAGCGGAAATCACCGAGATCCCGCAGGGCTCGGACAGCTGGAGGAAGAGTGTTCCACCAGGCCTACCAACTGAGCAAGGGGTATTAATTAACAGCAGGGATAACAGTCAGGTAGGTATAGATTTTTTATGGGGGGGGGGGGGGGGTGGGGCCACACCCCACCTGCCCCTAGGGCATGGCCACGCCTCCCCAAGCCTCACATGGGCCTAGTGCTTATAACAGCAGCTCCCTGAGGGCGGGGGTGGCAGACTCCCCTCCCCTGCCCCCCCCCTCCTGCCCCTCCCCGTAGCTACTGTGAAGATGGAATCCACCCCCAAACAGTATCACTTTCACGATGGCGTTTAGTCCAAGAGATCCCAAATTCTCCTTTTAAATCCACCTTAAAGGGAGAATCTGAGGACCCTAGTTAAACAACATTGAAAGTGATGCTGTTTTGGGGTGGATTATCCCCCACCCTGAAACAGCATCACTTTCAATGTGGCGTAGTGGTTAAGAGCAGGTGCATTCTACTCTGGAGGAACCGGGTTTGATTCCCTGCTCTGCCACTTGAACTGTGAAGACTTATCTGGGGAATTCAGATTAGCCTGTGCACTCCCACACATGCCAGCTGGGTGACCTTGGGCTAGTCACAGCTTTTCGGAACTCTCTCAGCCCCACCCACCTCACAGGGTGTTTGTTGTGAGGGCGCAAGGGCAAGAAGATTGTAAGCCCCTTTGAGTCTCCTAAAGGAGAGAAAGGGAGGATATAAATCCAAACTCTTCTTCTTCTAAACTGAGGACCTCAGAATTCTCCCTTTAAATCCATGCCGAAGAGGGTGGATTTAAAACGAGAATCTGGGGAAATTTGGGGGGTGCCTGCTGTCAGGGGTGCAATTGTTAAGCTAGAAGCACCAAACTTTCAGGGTATCTTTAGGAGTCTTTCCTAATGATACCACCCAGGTTTGGTGAAGTTTGGTTCAGGGGGTCCAAAGTTATGGACCCTCAAAGGTGTAGCTCCCATCTTCTATTAGCTCCCATTGAAAACAATGGAGGATGGGGCACTCCCTTTGGGAGTCCATAGCTTTGGACCCCCTGGACCAAACTTCACAAAACCTGGGTGATATCAGTAAGAGACTCTCCTGATAATACATCCCAGGTTTGGGGAAGTTTAGTTCAGGGGGTCGAATGTTATGGACCCTCAAAGGTGTAGCCCCCATCTCCTATTAGCTCACATTGGAAACAATGGAGGATGGGGCACCCCCTTTGGGAGTCCATAACTTTGGACCCCCTGAACCAAATCTCACCAAACCCGGGCAGTATCATCAGGAGAGCCCCCCAAACAATCCCTGAAAGTTTGGTGCTGCTAGCCCAGGGGTAGGGAACCTTTAACACTCAAAGAGCCATTTGGACCCGTTTTCCACAGGAAAAGAAAACACTTGGAGCCGCAAATAATTTTTGACATTTAAAATAAAGATAACACTGTATATATTGGGGTTTTTTTACCTTTTACTCCACTCATTCTGAGAAGCGCATGGATGCGCCCGCCCTGCTGCCTGCAGGGCGGGCAAGGATGGGGCCAGCGGCATGGCCTTGCCGGCCGCCAGGAAAGCACCCGCCCCGCTCGAACGGGGTGGATGAGAGGGGAAGCCCGCGGCGTGGCCCAGCCGTCTGCGGGCAGTTGGTGCGCCCGCCCTGCTGCCTGCAGGGCAGGCAAGGATGAAGCCAGCAGCTCAGCTTGTGGAGCCGCAGTGCAAGGGCAGAAGAGCCGCATGCGGCTCTCGAGCCGCAGGTACCCTTCCCCTGTGCTAGCCCAAACAATGCGCCCCCTGCAGGCCAAAAACCGAAAAAGCACTAAAATGTTTTTAAAACCCACACACGGGTGGGCGGAGCTTCGGACATCAGAGGCGTTCCTCCCATTGGGCAAAGTGGGCAGTTGCCCTGGGCGCCACCTTGTGGGGGGCGCAAAAACTGCAGCTCACGCCCAGGGACGGCCCGGGTAGATGCATGCAGAAGTTTTTTAGGCTAGGAGCACCAAAATTTCAGGGATATTTCGGGGGACTATCCAGATGGCATCACCCAGGTTTGGTGAGGTTTGGTTCAGGGAGTCCAAAGTTATTGACTCCCAAATGGAGTGCCTCATCCCCCATTGTTTCCAATGGGAGCTAATAGGAGATGGGAGCTACACCTTTGAGGGTCGATAACTTTGGACCCCCTGAACCAAACTTCACCAAACCTGGGTGGTATCATGAGTAGGGTCTCATGAAGATACTTGGAAATTTTGGTGCTGCTATCTTAATAAGTTCACCCCTGACAGCAGGCACCCCCTGAGAGCAGGCATTTCCCCAGATTTTCCTTTTAAATCCAACCCCTTTCCTGCCAATGCTTGTTTTCTTTATTTCTTTTATTCTCTCAATGCCTAATAAAGGTTATTATTACTATTTTGAAAGAATTTTGAAAATGTTTTCAAAAAAATATTTCTGCTGTGTTCAGGTTTGTGAGTTGGGGCATGTTCTATAATGTGATGGTGACTTTGAAATGACCTGATGGAAAAAAAATTTTTGTTTGGTCATGGTGAGGGAGGGTGGCTGCCCATGGGGGGGCATCAAACTCAGGTTTTGCCCAGGGCTCCAGCTTGCCTAGGTACGCCTCTGTCGGACATGAATGGTGGGGTTCAAACCCGAGAACCCCCCCTTACCTACGTGCATGATAACAGTGCCCCCTGAGGTACTCCGCAATGAAGTGGGCACTTCTGGGAGGCTTGATCCCCCACCACACTTGCTGACTCCGACCCCGGAGGAACAAGACGATCCACTGAAGGACAATGCCCCGAACTCCGGAGGCGGCCAGGCGGTGGGTCAAATGGTTTAATTTTAATTTAAAATTTTAATTTAAATTAATTTAATTTAAATTTAAAATTTAATTTTAAAGCATTCTTATTTAGGATTAACACTACGTAATTTAGGGGAATTTCATTTGCAATTAATATGACCAGGTTGCATGCCTGATTCTGAGCCAACTTTTTACTCCCAATTTAAGTTCAGGCGTGGTGGAAGAGAAGTTCTTGATTTTATTATTCAGACATCTCAGGAAGCATGGCAGCATGGAGGGTTGATGGGGTGGGGGGAGAACTTTTGTGCCCAGGGATCTTTGGATCCTTGAGCCAGGGCGGGGGGAGGGGGCTTTCTAAAGGAAGGAAGGAAGGAAGGAAGGAAGGAAGGAAGGAAGGAAGGAAGGAAGGAAGGAAGGAAGGAAGGAAGGAAGGAAGGAAGGAAGGAAGGAAGGAAGGAAGGAAGGAAGGAAGGAAGGAAGGAAGGAAGGAAGGAAGGAAGGAAGGAAGGAAGGAAGGAAGGTGGAGAGAAAGAACTCAGCATAGGAGAAGCTGGCACTTCCCCTATCCTACCCCAACATAGGGGAGATCTGGAACCTCTCCTCCACACTCCCCCAGCCAAAACCTCGGGGGTGAAAAGCTGGCAATTCAATACAAGAGTGGGGAGCCTTGTGCAGTGGGGCCATTTACAAATGGATGTGGGAGAGCTCTATCAACCCCAAAGCGCTGAAAGCCTCTACCTTCAGCCACCTTGCTTGCATGCATGCCGCTACTGCTGCTGCTCCAGTATCTGTTTGCAAATCACAGGAAACAGAAAAATCTTTTTGAAAAGACAAGGGCTTCTCAAAGGCCACCTGGGGACCTGAAGTGGCGAGTGGGGTGGCTAGGGTGGTGGTGGGGGAGGGGGAGGGAGGGAAGGCCTCTGCCGGGCCCCTGTGGGCCCAGCTGGCCTTTTGGGGTGGGTGGGGGCACAGCTGGGCACAGCCTGCCGCTACGGCCGCTGCTGCTGCTGCCGCAGCGCCCCAGTTACCAGCAGCCTGACACAGGTCCGTGCTTCCTTCCCTCCTTGGCTGGCAGAGGCTGACCCTCCTTCCCCTCTTGGCCACGCCTGCTTGCTTGCTTGGTTCTTCAGCCGGCTCTGGAGTGGGACGGGGCAGGGCTGAGGGGGGAAGGGGGAGGGGTGTGGTGGCGATTTTCTGCCCCCCACGTGACTTAACAGAGGAGCGCCTGGGGCAATTGTCCCTGGATCCGCCACTGTTATCAGCCAATTTCTCTGCTCAATATGGACGATAAAAACTGAAACTCTCTCCAGAAATTGGAAACCTGAAGATATTCCAACTGCAGCAGACTGGCTGAATAACCTTCTGGAATATTATCGGCATTGTTAAAATATAAAAAAATATAAAATTTTCTTAAAGATTGGGACTCTCTTGTGAATTATACTAACCAAAGAAAATATTTTATGTGTGTGTTAACATATTTACAATATTAAGATTAAGAACTGAATGTGTGTGCCTAGATCAATGTAAAGTAATGGTACAGTAGGAGCAGTTTAAAATATACTTGCTGAGAATAGTTTATATCCTAATTTAGAAAATTGTAAGAATCTCTAGACTGAGGTTTGTTAGACATTATATTATGAATAAAATGTGAGGCTAGTAGGAAGTGAACTGGATGTGTATTTTGTTTGTTTTGTTTTATGGTTGTGTAAATTGTCCATAATGGTTTTATGAGTGATATATGGGTTGCTTGGTGTGGAAATTCAATAAAGATTTATTACTAAAAAAAGAAAGAGAAGAAAGCCAGCCTGGTGTTGTTGATCATAGCTTAGTCTATATACTATAGGAACTGAAGCACCACTATAACCACCCACTCACCCCTTCATGGTCTTGCAGTAGTTCTCATGGACCCTCAAGGTTTTTGCACTGGGCCACCCCAAACTGAATATCCTGGTCCATATTGCATTTCTTTATCTAATGCTCAGAAACCAATAAGATGGTGCCCCCATTCTCAGAAGAGTCAGAGGAGTCGTGGACCTTTGGGCTGGTTTTCCTTTTACATTCACTTCCCCACTGCCTGGAGAGGGTCCTCCAGGCCCCAGATAATGGTCCTATTTAGAATGAGTCAAGGTGTGGGAAGGGGCCAGATGGGAACCGCAGGTATGCTTGTGTGCGTGTGGGTGGGGTTCCCTGCTGTTCCCTGTAGTCTTGGAACAGGTAGGCTCAGCAGTAAGTGAGGCACAGATTGAACCAGGCACTCTGGGCGCCAAACGGCCTGGGGAGAAGGGGGAGTGTGAGGCTGTGTTGGATTCTCATTGGCCTAACCAATTTCACAGGGTTGTCATGTGAGGATTAAATGGAAGAGAGTGGGAAACGAAGGAAATGAAAGTACCCTGGGAATGGATCTCCCCTCCCCCTTCCTCCATACACTCTGCTTACCTGGGGGCTGGGTTCTTCCTTCCATTCCGTGGACCATGGAGGGATCCACAAGCACCATCAGTAGGAAAGGCACGGGCAGGATCTCTCCAGACCCCATGGCTGCCCCACGGAAAACCCAACTTTCTCTGCTCCCTGCTGGGGAGGGAAATGACTTTGGCCTCTGAAGTCCAGGGGAGGAGGCTGGGCCGTGGCCCAAAGAAGCACCAATGAGAATTCCCTCTGGGGCATCGTCATCAATCTCTGGGCAGAAGCATCGGCAACAGCTCCACTTTGAACTGATGTGTTTAAAACCCCATAGTATTGCTAGAAGGCAGAGGCAAGAGTGTGTGTTTGTGTCAAACTCTCAGTCCATGGAACAACTCACGCGAACAGTTCAAGGATTTTATTCGTGATCAGCAGCAGAGTAACAGAGGAAAGGCAGTTCTGGTGCAATGGCGCCAGCCAGAACTGTTGATAATATACTCGAGTATCCCCCCCCCCAACCCCCCATGTGAACCAGAGATACAGAAAGTCCAGTCCAGTCACAGAGTTTCAAGGCCAAGCACCTGCCAAGCAAAAGCAAAGCAAAACCCAGCACAGTCCCGACGTGCCCAGAGCCCCCCCCCCCCGAATGGCATCCTGACCGTTTGTGTGTGTGTGTAGGCACGTGCACTTGAGAGGGGGGGGGGCTATAGGATCTCTGCGCCCCCATTCTTTCTCGGGGGGGGGGGGCGCTGCCTACATCTTGTGTGACTGTGAGCAGGTAGTAGAGCAGCCTGCGGGGGCCAGAACCCCTCCGGGGATCAGCCGTTGCTGACAATGCTGCCGAGGGTGGCCTAGGCGCAGGCGCAGTGGGCGGCCCCAGGCCTCTTTCGCTCTCGCTTCTGGGCTCCAGTCGCCGGGAGTTCCGTCTATCTGCGGCTCGGGCCACTTTCTGGGACTCCCCTGCCTGGCAACTGCTAGGTCATTGGCCAGGACTTTTCTCATTGGCTGCCCCGCCCCCGACCAGGACTCGATCAGGCGCCGGGGCTCCCTCATCGCTGTCCGGCGGCCGTCTGAGAGGGCGGCAGGAATGGGGGGGCTGGCGGGGTTCCTGGGGGGGCTGCTGCTGCTGCTTCCCTCCCTGGGGGTGCCCGGTAAGAGACAGGAAAAGCGCGGAGCTGGAGGGAGGATGGAAGCCCCCGCTGTCCTTTTGGGCACGGGCTGAACGGCTCTCTCGGGGTGGGGGGAATGGTTGGGAACTCAGAAGAACCCCCCCCCCACACACACACACACACATTCTTTGCAAGGGGAGAGTCTGCCTCGGATTTCAGATTGTCCGCTTTGAATTTGGGGAATCCTCCGAGAAGGAGTGTTGGGGGGGGGGGTTCTTCTACCTACTCCTCTGTCGCCCTCATCCTGGTGCTGCCGCCGGGCTCAGCCCCAGTCCGGAGGCTCCCAAAGCGCTCCCCTCCCCTCCCCTGCCAGAGCTCCCTCCATCCGTGTTTAATAGGAAGGAGAACCAAAGATCTGGCCAGGCACGTAGGTAAGGGGGGGGTTCTCGGGTTTGAAACCCCCCCCCCCATTCATGTCCGAAGCTCCGCCCACCCGTTTGTGGGTTTTTAAACATTTTAGTGCTTTTTCGGTTTTTGGCCTGCAGGGGGCGCATTGTTTGGGCTAGCAGCACCAAACTTTCAGGGATTGTTTGGGGGACTCTCCTGATGACACTACCCACGTTTGGTGCGGTTTGGTTCAGGGGGTCCAAAGTTATGGACTCCCAAAGGGGGTGCCCCCATCCTCCATTGTTTCCAATGGGAGCTAATAGGAGATGGGGGCTACAGCTTTGAGGGTCCATACCTTTGGACCCCCTGAACCAAACTTCACCAAACCTGGGTTGTATCATCAGGACAGACTCCTAAAAATACCCTGAAAGTTTGGTGCTTCTAGCTTAACCATTGCACCCCTGACAGCAGGCACCCCCCCAAATTTCCCCAGATTCTCCTTTTAAATCCACCCCCTTCGGCATGGATTTAAAGGGAGAATCTGAGGTCCTCAGTTTTGAAGCAGAAGAAGAGTTTGGATTTATATCCCCCCTTTCTCTCCTGTAGGAGACTCAATGGGGCTTACAATCTCCTTGCCCTTGCTCCCTCACAACAAACACTCTATGAGGTGGGTGGGGCTGAGAGAGCTCCGAAAAGCTGTGACTAGCCCAAGGTCACCCAGCTGGCGGGTGTGGGAGTGCACAGGCTAATCTGAATTCCCCAGATAAGCCTCCACAGCTCAAGTGGCAGAGCAGGGAATCAAACCTGGTTCCTCCAGATTAGAATGCACCTGCTCTTAACCACCACGCCACATTGAAAGTGATGCTGTTTCAGGGTGGGGGATAATCCACCCCAAAACAGCATCACTTTCAATGTTGTTTAACTAGGGACCCCAGATTCTCCCTTTAAGGTGGATTGAAAAGGAGAATTTGGGATCTCTAGTTTAAACACCATTGAAAGTGATGCTGTTTGGGGGTGGATTCCAGCATCACAGCGGCTGCTGGGGGGGGGGGGGCTCAGATTTTGCACCAGGCTCCATTTTCCCTCTATGCCTCTGCCCAGAGGGGAGGGGTTGAGGAGGGCAGGGCAGGGGAGTCTGCCATCCCTGGCCTCGGAGAGCTGCTTTTATAAGTGCTAGGCCAGGGGCGGGGCTTGGGGAGGCGTGGCCATGCCGTAGGGGCGGGTGGGGATGTGGCCCCACCCCCGAACCCCCCCCCCATAAAAAATCTATACCTACCTCCCTGGATCTGGCAACTTCTGGTGCTGGGAGGGGTGAGATGGAGAGCCCCATCCCCGTCAGTTTCTCATCCCCTAACCCCTATGAGCCTCCTGGTCCCATTTGGGGCTCTCCCCGAAGCCCGTCACTTGCATCACTCTCCTCCAAGGCAAGCCCATCTCTCTCTCTCTCTCTCTCTCTCTGGTTTCTCTTTGCAGGAGAGCGCTGCTGCCTTCCTCGGCCTCCTCTTCCTCTGGAAGGGGGAAGGACAGCGATCCGGATCTCTCCACCGGCCCTCAGGGAGGGCGGGGAAGGCTCACTTGTGTGTTGGGAGTGGGGGAGAAGCCTCCTCTCGTCCCACCCCCTCAGGGTGACACTTCGGGGTCTGCAGAGGGAGGGGGTGGGACGGGGGCCATCAGAGGGGCCGCTCCCGTTGCCGGCTGGAGTCTCCCTTCTAACAGCCCTCGCACGTGGGGATGGTGGGCAGGCACACTCAGGCAGGGCCGTGGCGCTCTTGCCTGACGCGTGTCCTCCTCCTCCTTCCCTCCCTCCCTCCCGGGGCTGCAGCGGAGAAGATGCTGGCGCAGTTCACGTTCGTGCAGCGGGGGCTGGGCCCGGAGGGGGGCCCCGGCGAGGACGCCTACGACGTAGACCGCGAGGAGCAGTTCCACGTAGACCCGGAGCGCCGGGAGGTCGTCTGGAGGCTGCCCGAGTTCGAGCACCTCGCCAGCTTCCCCGTCGCCTCCACGCTGGCCGACATGGCCGTGATGCGCACCAACCTGGACATCCTCATGCGCCGCTCCAACTACCCCCCGGCCCAGAACGGTATCCCCCCCCCCATAGGGCACAGAAGCCCCTTGTCCCTCTCAGCCCCCCCCCCCGCCCCCAGCTGAGAAAGGGCCGGGAGGTTCTGTATGTCGGGAATTCATTCCCACATCCTGGCTTCAGTCCAGTTTTCAAGGTGCCCCCAGACCCGAAGTTGTTCCAAAGTGTCCTGTCTCAAGTGGGACCCTCTCCGGAGGCCTCTCCATTGCCCCTGGGGCAGTTTGTTCCCCTTTTTGCCAGATGCAGCTGACATCATTGTATCCTCAGAACAACCTTGTGAGGTTGGCTACACTGAGAATGACCTGAGGAGCCACATATCTGCAGGACTGCCCAGCACACTTCTGTGGCAGGGGGGCAACTCCAGCCTGAGGCTCCCAGATCCTTGGCTGACGCCTGACAGCTGGCTTTCAACAATCAGGGCCAACTAATGGCTAAAAGAGTAGCCCACTATCAAAGGATGGGATTTCTCACCCCTCTTTTCCCTCACTGCCCCAAATGATGATAATAACGGGGACCCCAGCCTCTTCCCCTTCTCCTGAGAGAACCTCCCCAGTGGAGGCTGCCTGTTGCCCCTCTTGTTGTGGGGCTGGTGGTAATCTCCAGAGCTCATCCTGTGCCAGGCAGGTCCAGACAGGCTCCCTCCAGGCATTGAAATGTCCTCAAACGTCCATGGGAGGAGTGGGATGTCCTTCCTTCTCCTTTACTGAGGACAGATTCCACTCTGGAACCCTTTAGGGGCTCTGAAGGGGCTCTTGGGGTAGGATCCAGACCTCCAACACAAACTCTTCTCTCTCTCCCTCTACCCACACATAGTCCCCCCGCAGGTGACGGTGTACCCGAAGAACCCAGTGGCCCTGGGGGAGCCCAACTGGCTCATCTGTGTGGCCGACAGCTTCTCGCCCCCGGTGATCAACCTGACCTGGGTGAAGAACGGGCAGGAGGTGAAGGCTGCGGATGAGACGGACTTCTTCCCCAACACAGACCAGTCCTTCCGCAGGTTCTCCTACCTGACCTTCGTCCCCAATGCTGAGGACATCTACTACTGCCGCGTGGAGCACTGGGGCCTGGCCCAGCCCCTCACCAAGGAGTGGAGTAAGGATTGGGACCCGGGCGGGGGGAGGGTGGAAATCAGGGCCAGTGGGCTTGTTGGGGGATCCTCAGTAGACCACCCAAGCATCACTTGGTGGCTCCCACGTGTGGGACAGGAGCAATAAAGAAGGACAAGTCCCCCAGGTAGAACAGTCTTGGGGGCAGAGGCGTTCCTCCCATTGGGCAAAGTGGGCAGTTGCCCTGGGCGCAGCCTTGTGGGGGGGCGTAGGTTCGTTTGTGGGATTTTTTGTATTTTCAGTGTTTTTTTCCATTTTTGGCCTGCAGGGGACGCAGTTTTTAGGCTAGCAGCCCCAAAATTTCAGGGATTCTTCAGAAGACTCTCCTACGATACCTTGTTTGGTGAGGTTTGAGTCTAAGGGAGTCCAAAGTTATGGACTCCCAAAGGAGTGCTCCCCATCCTCCATTGTTTCCCAAATGGGAGCCAATAGGAGATGAGGGTTACACCTTTGCAGGGTCCATAACGTGCTGGGACCCCTGAACCAAACTTCACCAAACCTGGGTGGTACTAAGTAGGGAATCTCATGAAGTATACTCTGAAATTATGCCACTAATAATTGCACCCTGACAGTAGGCACCTCTAGTCTCCCAGATTCTCCCTTTAAGGTGGATTTAAAAGGAGAATCTGGGCTATGGCACAAACCAGTGGTAATCGGCACACTGGGCACCATCCCAAAAACACTAGGGCAGCACTTGAAACATTTTCGAATTGACAAAATTAACATCTGTCAAATTCAGAAGGCAGCCCTGCTGGGATCCACACGAATACTACGCTGATGCATTACAACTTCCTAGGCCTCTGGGTGAGGCTCGAATTGTAATGAAGGCCAACAACCAGCTAAAGATCTGGCAGCTGTGAAATCTACCTTAATAATAATAGCCATGCTATGGCCTTCTGGACCAACTGGAGTTTATGAACTGTGTTTGAGGAGAGTCCAATGTACAGTGAATTACAGTAGTCCAGTCTCAGCATTGCTGTGGCGTGGATCTAGGTGGCCAGGTCCGCTGTAGCAAGGTTGCGAAGGCCACTCTTAGAGAAGTCATCTTGAAACAGCAGCAGTGGCCGAGCTCCAGGCATTCCCTGAGGATGCATCAGGGTGTGTCAGAAATCCAGTAAAGAAACAAACAAAAGATTTTTGGGCTAGGCTGAGTTGGAAGAAGAAGGCTTTATTTATTTATTTTTAATTTTTAATTGTATAGTTTGAAATAATCATTCTGTTTACACATTTCCGATATAATTTCCAAACAATACATTTTCCCTTTTTTCTCCCACCCTCCCCCGATATTACGTTTACTTTTCTTTAACCAAACAGCAGTAAGTTCATTTGTTGTTGTCTTCTTATCCATATGTCTTCTTTGACTCCCATCTCCTTCATCCAGTTCTCATAACTTGTCCATATCTTCATTATTTCATTCTGTTTTTCTTGCAATGTTTTGTTCTTTGATAATATTTCAAAAATGTCTAATGTCACTTGTTCCCATATATATTCCAGCCATTTCTGAATCATCCATTTTTTCTTATCTTTCCATCCAAATGCTATCACGGCATGTATTGCTCTAATCAACATTTTGTGCATATTTCTATATTGTGTATCTATTTTTTTCATCATCAATTATTCCCATAAATAATAGATCATTTCTTAATTCCACTTTATTTTTCACCAATTTCTCTAACCACAGCAATGCCTTTTCCCAGAAACTTTTTACTATAATGTGCATCTTGGTCTCCACAGTGCCAACATTTTGGGGATAAACCCTTAACCATATATGCAAGTTGCTTGGGAGTTCTGTACCATTTTAAAATCAACTTTCTTTCCAACTCCGTATATTTTTCAATTCTTATATTTCCCAAGCTAGCCATTATTCTTTCAATTTTTTCATCATTCAGAGTGCCTTCCTTCTCCCATTTTTGTTTCATAGCTCTTATGAATTCCTCATCATCAAATTATATATTTGACCTAAAACTTTCCCTTTCCTTTTTTCATAGATTTCCAAGCAATTTGCCATTATACATTCTCCTTTTATTCTCAACACCTTTATTCTTTCCCATATTCCTCTCAAAACCAACCAGTTCTCTGTACCACCTATCTCTATAAAATTTTGTAATGTCATTATTTCACCCCCTTCTCTAATGATATTTCTGCCAATCAGCATCGGATTCCCTTGTCTCCCACTCATGCATCGCCCATTAGGCAGGTGGGCAGCTGCCCAGGGCATCACCTTGTAAGTAATCAAACATCTCTAAAATGCTGGGTTCGTTTTTGGGTATTTTAGTGGTTTTCCATTGTCGGCCTGCAGGGGGCGCAGTTTTTAGGCTAGCAGCACCAAAATTTCAGCGTATCATCAGGAGACTGTCCTCATGATACCCCCCCAAGTTTGGTGAGGTTTGGTTCAGGGAGTCCAAAGTTATGGACTCCCAAAGGGGGTGCCCCTATCCCCCATTGTTTCCAATGGGAGCTAATAGGAGATGGGGGCTACAGTTTTGAGGGTCCATAACTTTGGCCCCCCTGAACCAAACTGCACCAAACCTGGGAGGTATCGTTAGGGAAGTCTCCTTATGAGACCCTGAAAGTTATGAGACTGTGCCTTCAGAAATGTGCCCCCCCCAGCCTGCAACCCCCATTGACAGCAATGCAGAAAACTCAATGCAGAACAAAGATTCTTGGGCAAATTTTGGGATGTTCTTGCAGGGAGGGCATTGTTGGACGTATCAGCACCAAAATTTCAGGGTATCATCGGGATACTGTCATGATGGCACCCCCAAGGTTTGGTGCAGTTTGGTTCAGGGGGTCCAAAGTTATGGACCCTCAAAAGGGTAGCCCCCATCTCCTTAGCAAAGAATGGGTGCTGATATGTCTAAAAATGCACCCCCTGCAGGCACCAATGTCCTGGTGCAAAAAAAAAATTGGTCGTGGTGGAGTGGCCGCCCATGGGGGGGGGGGCATCCAACTCAGGTTTTGCCCAGGGCTACAGTTTGCCCAGGGCTGCCTCGTTACGCCCCTGCTTGTCTCTCCAAAAATTTTATTACTTTCCTTTTTTTCCTGCCACACTTGCCACTGGCACCGCCCCCAGGGTCCCGGGCATCCATTTCTCTCTCCATTTTTCCCATATGTCCAAATTCACCTTTCTTGGACCTATTATAGTTTGGTTTCCCTTCTCCATCCTATTGGTATACATTCCGTATTTTCCCTCTTCATTATTTATTTCATTTTCAAATCTCATCCATCCATTATTTTCTTCTCTTATCCCCATCAAACACTTTATCTGAAATGCTTCATAGTATTCTTGCATTTTTGGGATTCCCCAGCCCAAACATTTCTTTGTCATATACAACATTTTATTCATTACTCTTGAATTCTTATTATTAAATACTCATGCTTTCAACTTTCTATCCCATTCCTCAAATTCTTTCTTCTTTATTACCAAAGGAAGGGTTCGGAATAAGGAGAACATTTTTGGCATTACGCACATTTTCAATGCTTTGATTTTCCCCGTGATCAATAGGCATTTCTTTTCCCATTCTTTTAATTGTTTTTCTGTTTTTTTCCATCTTTCCCCATAGTTATATTTAAACATATTTTTTACTCTATGCGTGATTATTAAACCTAAATATTTTATTTGGAAGAAGAAGTCTTTATTTTGCAGATGCATTATCTTCCTTCTTCAGTAATAATGACTTCAAGGTTTTAACGGAGCCAGCAAGGGTCAGTTGAGAGGTGGAAGGCCCAGGGGGGGGGGCAGAAATCACAGAGGAGGAGCTGGGCCAAGTCCCTCTTCCTGCCTCTGCTGACCCACCTTCCTTCCTCAGACGCCGACAGTGCTGAGCCCCTCCCAGAGACGAAGGCGAACGTGTTGTGTGGTCTGGGCCTGGTTGTGGGCATCACGGGCATCATCGTGGGCATCGTCTTCATCATGAAGAACCGGCGGTTGAATGCGGCCAACGTTCGCCGGAGGCCCATGTGAGTCCAGCATGCAGCCAGCAGGCCCTAAGACTGGGGGGGGAGGTCTCATGCTGCCAGGTTTGATGGGTGGGAGCGGGGGACCCTCCCTGTTATTGAGGGGTGCCAGAAATGGGTGAGGAGGACGGACAGGAAGGGTGAGGCAAGGAAGAAGGTCTCTGGGTCATAGCTGGAGGAGGGGCTTGCTAAGCCACACCTTAAATGTGTTGTGTGTTGGGGGGGATGTCTGGCTGCATGAGATGCTCTGGAGGGCTCCTCTTTGGGGAATCTCTTTGGCCAGGTACATTCTTTCACCTGCCCTGTTCTCCTTCCATTCCAGGTAACCAAAGGCAGATGTACCACTCTGAGTCCCTCCCTGCTGAGATCTGCGCCTGCCTCTTTCTTGACTTGCATCCTCACGCCTCCTTCCTTGGCAAAACCACTCTCCTGATCCCCAACACCCTTTGATGTGGCCCTTCCCCGCCAATGTGGCTCCCACACTGAAATGGCCACTTGATTTCTACCCTGTCAGGGATCTGGAGAGAGCCTGCTATGTCCCCGGGCATCCCACTATTGGGAAGTCTTAGTTCTCCCTGTTTGCAGCCAGTGAAGAAGGACAGCTGACTGAGACACCTTTGGACTGGCTCTTCTCCTGTTAATAGCAGGCAGAAGTCGTACAGGTGAATCTTTTGTGACAGGCAGAAGGCACACAGGTGAATCTTTTCTTGGCATAGAGTTAAAGTGATGGAGGGGCTGTATCTCAGCAACAGAGTATTGTCTTCATGTTTGGGAAGTCCCAGGTTCCTCCTCGGACATATCTCCAGTTAAAAGCAACTCATATAGTGAAGAAATTCAGGTGGGTCACCATGTTGGTCTGAAGCAGCAGAGAAAAAAATGGATTCTAGCAGCATTTTTTACACCAACCAAGTTTTGTTTTTGGTAGAAGCTTTTGTGTGCATCTGAGCTGAGGCCACTGGACCAAAACCTTTTTCACTTAATAGGAATTAGAGAAAACCTTCTGAGTTCGTTGTGTGACTCACAGGAGCTCTATCGGCTCAATTTGTCTGCTGTCTGTTAAGGGCTCTTGGGAGCGGTGGGGTCAGTAGAAAAAGGAATCCACCTCCAGGGAAAGTCACTGCCAGTGAGGGAGAGAAGGACCTGATCCCTTCACCCAGATGTGGTTTCGCAGTGAAGCCATCAGGAGATTTTGTGCTTGGAAGATTCTGTGCTCGCCATTTGCCAACAGCCCCTTATCCCATAATAATCCTGGGTTGGGGTCCCCTTCAGTGGTCTCCAGAATGAGCCTCATTTCCTCTAGAGCAAATCCCCCACCCCTGGCTCTTTTGTGAGACTGTGGTAAAGGATGGGGAATAAATATAAATAAAAAATATGCTAGCTGGTTGGCCACCTGTCAGGGGTGCTTTGATCATGTGTTCCTACATGGCAGGGGGTTGGACTGGATGGCCTTTTGGGGTCCCTTCCATGATTCTGTGATTAAGACTGGGGAGGCAATTGGGGAGTGATTTTGCTATATAAATATGCTCTGGGCAGGGCGTCTCCATGGAAACACCCCATTCCAGCATTTCCACTTGATCACTTTTCTGGAAAAGAAATAAATTGGATCCTTGTATTGTCTAAATGCTTCTGAGTCTTGTTGCTTTGTTTTACAGCATAGGTTTTGCAGAACTAAAAATATAGGAGGAGCCACGAAGGTGTAGCCAGACCTTCCTCCTATCCTGTGTGCCAGCAGACATGCGTTCGTCATTGAGCATAAGGCTGGAAATGAGATAATCAGTGTGGTGTAGCAGTTCAGGTGTCGGACTGGGAAACCCCGGTTCGAATCCCCCCTCCGCCACAGAAACTTGGTGGGTGGCCTCAGGCCAGTCTTACATGCTCAGCCTCGACCCTGGCAAGTATTTGGATGGGAGAACTCCAAGGAATCCCAGGGGTGTAACACAGAGGTCCTTTCCGCACATGCAGAGCAATGCACTTTCAATCCACTTTCACAATTGTTTGCAAGTGGATTTTAATATTACGGACAGTAAAGTCCAGCCATAAAGTGGACTGAAAATGCATTATTCTGCATGTGCGAAAAGGGCCAGAGACAGGCAGTGGCAAACAGCCCCGCTCAATGCCTCCTGTCTTCAAAACCCTGTGGGGTCGCCAGAGGCCAGCTGTGACTTGATGACAAACTACTACTATTAGTAATAAGGCTGGAAGACAACCCTGACCGAAGAGAGTCTTATTTTGTTACTGGGAACATACTTTAGGCTAGGATATTCGGATTCCCTTGATTTTTCAGCCTTCCATGTCTTACAATCATCCTTAAACTGTTGGCCGATTTTAAAACTCATATTTTTAGATGAACTCTGACTATCACAAACAGATTCCCTTAGCATCTATTGCAAATAGCACTGGTGTGTGTGTGTGTGTGTGTGTCCTTGAAATAGCCTGACCTAAGATGTCCTGAGTGCCTTCATTTTTGGCATTGGAAGTCCCATAATAATCCTGAAATGGGTGATCAGTTTTGCAAGGCCATCTGCTTCAGACAGACAACCTCGGCTTCCTCAGCAAATATCTAGAGAGGTCTGGATATAATGTGGGCCAGGGTGCTCCATTGTCCATTGTCCTTAATTTTCGTGGACTGAAGCTACCAGGATGATGAATTTCGTGCCCAATTTTCAAATGCCTGGCTCCATGTTCGGATGAGTTATGCCTGCCGCCAAAAGAGAAATTGAACGTTCATTACAAATAGCATGAGAGAGATCTGGATATCATGTACCGTCATATCTTCGGGAATGTCTTACTCCATATGTCCCTGTGCGGCCTCTGCGTTCGGTAGAGGCCAACTTGCTGGCTATCCCCGGCCCTTCAATGATGTTGCTGGTCTCTACCCGGGCCAGGGCCTTTACAGCCCTGGCCCCTGCCTGGTGGAACACTTTACCACCAGCTATCCGGGCCCTGCGGGATCTTGGAGAGTTCCGCAGGGCCTGTAAGACCAAATTGTTCCACCGGGTGTTTGGAGAGGCCGGCCGCTGATGTATGCCCTCCTCTTCCCCCCTTTACACTCTGGACCCTTAACTTTTATAGGGCCCAACTCTCTGGGTTTGTTTTTTTCCAGGGTGGGCCTATGAAGTTTTATGAAGTTTTATGCCGGATGCCGATAAATTTGTTTAATCCGCTGTTTTAACTGGGGTTTTAATGTGAATTGTTGAATTGCTATTATTCTGTTGTTCACCGCCCAGAGCCCTTCGGGGGAGGGGTGGTATACAAAAATGATTATAAATAAACGAACGAACAAACGAACGAACAAACGAATGAATGAATGAATGAATGAATGAATGAATAAATAAATAAATAAATAAATGTGGACCGAGGTGCTCTCGTCCCCTTTGGCAAAGGAAATGGCACAATTATCCTGCAGTGGGTGGCCAGATTTGAGACATCTTACTTTCCTTTCTACTTCATTATAACACCCACAAACAGACAATCTTAGCTTGCATTGCAAATAGCTTGGGGGGGGAGGGGGCTTCTCTATGTAGTGTTCTCCCCCCTCCCGGTCTGTTCTTACATGCATGATCCTGCATATGCTGTTACCCCAAGTTACAAAATGTAGCATGTCGTGTAACCAGCTCCTTGGGCTCCCCTGCTAAGGCTGCCTCTGAGCTAGTGCAAAGGGCAGAGCTTTCCCATTGCTGTAGCCTCCCCCTCCCCAGTACACGTGTGGTTTAGCACATGCACGTGACTGAGCCTGTAGGAAGGAGTTAAAACAGGAAAGAAAAGAGCCAACATGGCCTAGTGCTTAACAATGGTGGGCTCTTATCTGGTGAACTGGATTTGTTTCCCCACTCATAAGAACGTGGACTAAAACTGCCAGGATGGTGAACTTGGTGCCCAATCTTCAAAGGCCTGGCTGCATGGTTGGATGAGCTCTGCCTGTCGCCAAAGGGGAAACTGAACGTTCATTACAAATAGCAGAGGGGAGATCTGGATATCATGTGGACCGAGGTGTTTTTGACCCCTTCCTTTATCAGCAATGCAAATGGCACAATTTATCCCAGAACACAGAGGAGAAGGTGTGGAACCACTCCAGCGCCAACAGGAGAGACTCAGGAGGTGGTGGAGTGGAGGGAGAGATATTGACTCTGGTGTTAGCTGCCTGGCCCAATCCAAGGCACGAGTTCTCACATTTCAGGACCCTGGACAGCGGACACAGCCGCCTCTGGGATCACTCCTCACTCACTCAGGAATCCATGAAAGACTTGATCAACCCTCTCCCTTTATTTAGGACTGGGAAGGGGGGAGGTCGTCTTCCTCATGAAGGTGCTCTTTTTGAGCCTCCTCTCTGGATTAAGCAATGCCCCGTCTCCATGGCAAACTGTTTCTCTTCCCTCCCCAGGTGAAATCCTCCATGCAAAGAAGAGTTGCTGGTGAGTGTTTACGTTGCTGAGTCTCACTCCAGGCCTGATCCAGACTTTGCAAGCAAGGAAGGACTCCCTCCGAGCAGGAAGTTCAGTCTTCAGCTACGCCAGCCACCCAGCCTTCTATCTGTAGGAGAGTGCCAAGAGCCAAAGATGAGTTAGACTGGGGTCTCCCATCTCATTCAGCCCCTGGGCACCTTGGGAATTTTGAAGATGTGAAGGGGGCACATCATCCATCCATCCATCCATCCATCCATCCATCCATCCATCCATCCATCCATCCATCCATCCATCCATCCATCCATCCATCCATCCATCCATCCATCCATCCATCCATCCATTATGAGATTTGTTATATCGCCCACCCCTGAAGGGCTCTGTTCAGATACATACAAATAGTATTAAAACATACTTTACAAATTAAAATTAGAACCATAAACCAAAAAGTCAGAACAAGTAAATCAAGATGGCGACTAACGGAGTTGGACACAACCATCCTACATCCAGTCTCACCCAACCTATCCCACAAGATCATCTACTAACTCAGGCAGAACAAACAGAACACTGTGCCCTTTGGGACCCGCAATAGGTCATCCAAACCACTACTAAGGCCACAAAAAGTAAAGCCCCTACTCTAAGCCTATGGAACTAACTACTACCTAAGCTAAAACTATCAGACTAACAACAGGGATAAGCTACAGAATTAAACTACAAAGCTACAAGCTACAAGACTATAAGAGAGACAAACTACAAAGGGGATAACTACAAGCTACAACTACTGTCCCCAGGCTTCTTTAGAACAAACTCCAGCAACATCCCTGCCCCCCCCCCCCTCAACATTACAACCAACACTGGTAGGTGGATTCTCATGAGGACTGGGGGCCAATTTCAAAATATTAGGAAGTTGCAAGCCATGGATCCTCCTAAGACAAAGGCAGCTGTTCCAGAGAGGGCTCTTTCTCTGTGGAGTCAAAGGGATGCCTCCCGGGTTCTTGGGACCCACCTGCTGATCCAGAGAAGAAGAGGGAAGTGAGGTGGGAGGGGGGCTTCGTGCTGTTGGAGGTGCTTTGGGAAACAGGGAGACAGGTGCTGGGGAGTCCACAAGCAGTTACACAGGGGGTCACTGAACCCGGGGGGAATTTCTCCCCCTGACAAGACGCAGCTGGAGCCCTTTGTCCAGTTGTGGGGTCTCACAGGATACGGCTCTCCATCCCACAAGGTGGAAATTGGTTCCCATTTCCTTATTTGCAGCTCCCGGTCCCTCAGTTTCTTATTGATCTAAAACATTTTTAACTCGCCTTACTTTTCAGCACAACTCTCCCCATATCCATGTTTAAACAGCCATGCACCCCAAAATAAATGTTCAGTTACCAGAACTTTTCCATGGTTCCCCTGCAAGGAGCCAGAGGGTGGATCATAAACCAAAGCCCACTTTCTGAGCAAAGTGGTACCAAATGTTACCCATCAGGGGGCTTCAGCCTCTCAGTTCCAGGGATGCTCACAGAGTCCTGCAGCCCAGCAGTACTTGGGTTTTTTGTTGAAAAATGTGATTGGGGGGGTCCAGACCGTATTCTGGGATGCAGAAGTTTCTCTCTCCCCTCCGCCCTTCTTCATTCTTCCATCCTCATCAATACAAAGCTGGGTGGAGTTGAAGGGGGCACCCTTCTTTGGAGACCCCAGCACGACCCCCCCATCTCCTGATTGCAGGGGTGTGAGTTGAGTAACTGCGGACACGGCTAAAAATGGGTGCGGAGCTGGGTAAGGCTGAACATACTCTCACAAAGTCAACTTTTTAAAAAGGAATGAACTTTGTTTAATTGTGTCGCCCTGACTGCAGGGTGCTGGAACTGGGGGTTCTTGCCCTCAGTCCCAGTATATATGGAGTATTAGAACCTGCAAAAGTGAAAGTAACAGCAACAGTATTTAGACATAAGAACATAAGAACAAGCCAGCTGGATCAGACCCTTTCAGGAGTCCATCTAGTCCAGCACTCTGCTACTCGCAGTGGCCCACCAGGTGCCTTTGGGAGCTCACAGGCAGGAGGTGAAAGCAAGGGGCCTGCTGCTGCTGCTCCCTGAGCACCTGGTCTGTTGCTAAGGCATTTGCAATCTCAGACTGGGAAGAGGATCAAGATTGGGAGCCATAAATCGACTTCTCCTCCATAAATCTGTCCAAGCCCCTTTTAAAGCTATCCAGGTGAGTGGCCATCACCACCTCCTGTGGCAGCATATTCCAAACACCAGTCACACGTTGCGTGAAGAAGTGTTTTATTAGTCCTAATTCTTCCCCCCAGCATTTTCAACGAATGCCCCCTGGTTCTAGTATTGTGAGAAAGAGAGAAAAATTTCTCTCTGTCAACATTTTCTACCCCATGCATAATTTTATAGACTTCAATCCTATCCCCCCTCAGCCGTCTCCTCTCCAAACTAAAGAGTCCCAAACGCTGCAGCCTCTCCTCATAAGGAAGGTGCTCCAATCCTTCAATCATCCTCGTTGCCCTTCTCTGCACTTTTTCTATCTCTTCGATGTCCTTTTTGAGATGTGGCGACCAGAACTGAAGACAGTACTCCAAGTGCGGTTGCACCACTGCTTTTATATAAAGGGGCAGGCATGACAATCCTTGCAGTTTTATTATCAACTCCTTTCCTAATGATCCCCAGCATAGAGTTTGCCTTTTTCACAGCTGCCATGCATTGAGTTGACATTCCCATGGAACTATCAACTAAGATGCCCAAATCCCTTTCCTGGTCTGTGACTGATAGCACTGACCCCTGTTGTGTGTATGTGAAGTTTGGATTTTTTGCCCCAGACAGAGAATAATCTGTCAGGCAGCTCATCCTGACACCATGGCAGCTGTCTATGCAAAGTATCTCCTGCTGGTGGTGGATGTACCTCTGCAGGTAGCACATGTGATGAAGTGTGCCAGGAAATGGATAGCTGTGGGGTGGGGGGGAGGTATGGAGGGAAAGAAGGGTCAGAGCTGGGAGGCCAACAATACCCCTCCCCACCCTCCAACTGTATACAGAGGGAGCAGCAGCAGCTCCCTCCGCAAGAAAGTCCGCCCTTTGCCATCCAACATAGGGATGTATGTGCTGAGCCTGTATTAGGGGTGTATCTATGGAAAATAGTGCCTAGGGCAAGCACTGGAATTGTGCACAGTCCAAACGACTGACACCCATCTATTAGATAACTTTACCACAATATCAGCTCAAAAAGAACATGTTCTGATTCCACATAAGATGCTGTGCTTACCTTTTATTGGTTCGTTTGCTTTATTAGCTTTGTACCCTGCCCATCACAACTTAAGGTGTCTGACACACAAGGATGAAACGCTTACAGTTGAATAAGCCTCATTAAAACACACAGGAGTTAGTGATGAGATCCCTGAGAATTTGACTGACAAGTTCACAACTGAAGGGACTCTGTTGTGTGAAAATGTACGGAAGTCTTTTAGTTACACAGTCTATGAAAGGAGCCTGAGGCTATAAATGATGGGATGGCGGGGGGAGGGGGGAGGGGACTAATTAAAAGACATATGACTCACATGAGCAAGACATAAGCAAAGTTCTAACTTAGCTGAGTCTGTGTTTGGTGACCTTTTAGATTCCAGATATTCTAGATTAAGCACGCATGTTTGGTGAATCTTTTCTCAAGTGCAGAGGGCCCTGGGAGGAACGTTCCATCTATTTCTCCATCTTCTACCCAGCTCCCTCCTCCCTCTGGTATTTGTGCCATTGGGTGAGACCAGCACGTATCCTCTGTTGCAGCTCCTACCTGGAGGAATGACCTGTCCCGTCAGAGGAGGCCAAGATGGCCACAATGTGTGGAACAAGAGACCTCAAGGGGCCTTTTTTAGGAGATATATCCCTAGTTAAAGGCGCTGATCCTTTTTTCCCGTTGTATGTAGGACTCTGTTTTCAGTTCCTTGTTTTCTTGCTTTGTAACCCGCTCTTTGTCACTGTTGTCCTAATCACAGTTGTAAACTCTGGAATCCGCCCCTGAGTTTCAACAAGGGAGGGGGGCATTCATGAAGTACGGAGCTCAGAGCAGCACCCTCCGATGGCTTGCCCTCAGAGGCGTACCTCCCATTGGGCAAAGTGGGCAGCTGCCCTGGGCGCCACCTTGTGGTGGGCGACAAAATTGCAGGTTTGTGAGGGATTTTGTATTTTCAGTGTTTTTCCGTTTTTGGCGTGCAGGGGGCGCAGATTTTAGGCTAGCAGCACCAAAATTTCAGGGATTGTTTGGGAGACTCTCCTGATGATATCACCCAGGTTTGGTGAGGTTTGGTTTAGGGAGTCCAAAGTTATGGACTCCCAAAGGGAGTGTCTCCCATCCCATTGTTGTTTTCCAATGGGAGCTAATAGGAAGATGGGGGCTACACCTTTGAGGGTCCATAACTTTGGACCCCCCTGAACCAGACCCCTTCACCAAATCTGAGTGAGGCTTATCATCAGTAAGGGTCTCAACGAAGGCCTACTCTGAAATTTTGGTGCTGCTATATCTTAATAATTGCACCCCTGACCAACAGAGGTAACTCCCCTAAATTTCCCCCAGATTCTCTTTTTAAATCTCACTCCCCTTCCCACCACAATGCTTGTTTTTTCTTTCTTTCTTTTATTCTCCTCAGTGCCTAATAAAGGTTGTTGTTGTTGTTGTTATTAAATCCTACCCTCGGCATGGGATTTAAAGGGAGAATCACTGAGGTCCCTCCCAGTTTGAACAGCATTTAAAATGATGCAGTGTGGGGGTGGATTCAAGCGTCACGTGTTTAAAGTAGGGAGCCCAGATTCTCCTTTTAAATCCACCTTAAAGGGAGAGAATCTGGGCCCCCCCAGTTTAAATACAATAGTTGAAAGTGATGCTGTTTCCCCAATTGGGGACTGGATACAACACCATAAAATGTTTTCATAGCAGTAATAAAACATTTTGAAAGCATTTTGAAAATGTTTTCCAAATATTATTTCGGCTGTGTGGCATGGCCCATTGCTATGTTCAGATTTGTGAGTTGGGAGATGTTCTATAATGTGATGGTGACTTTGAAACGACCTGGTGGAAAAAATCATTGTTTGGTCATGGTGGGGGAGGGTGGCCACCCATGGGGGGGGGCATCAAACTCAGGTTTTGCCCAGGGCTCAAGTTCGCCTAGGTACGCCCCTGCTTGCCCTCATTTTGTAAAGAGGGGGAACAGGGAGCAGAGCAGAGAGGAGTTGGGGGTGGTCCTGCCTGCTCTGCCCCCCCCCCCAGGTTTGCCCCCTCCCAGATTTTCTCTGTGCTTTCTTCTCTGTCTTTAATGGCTGGTGCATTTGCATGCATTGGTACTTGACCTGTTGAACTTCTGTCTGTCCTCCAGCTGCCAAAACAGAAAAGGCTTTTTGGGGAGGGGGAGCATCAGATGTCTTGGGAACCAGACCCATTCTGCCCCCTCCGCACTCTGACTTCCCTTCCCTTCCAGGGTGCCCACCCACCCACCCATGCCAAGAGGTCTGGGGGTTGGAACCCCCTGGACAAAGAGATCCATCAGCAGCAGCATATCATGCCCATGGGGTTTAGTGGTGAGAAACTCCAGGGGGTCCCCCCCCCCCATCAGCCCCAACAGACTCTCCAGCAAGATCAAGCCAGACCCCATGGCTCCCCCACGGACAACCCACCTGCAGCCCTCAATGGAAACGTTGTTCACTGCTGGGGAGGGGAAAGGCTTTTGCTTCTTTCGCCCTAGGAAGCGGGTGGGGCCTTTGACCAAAAGAGCACTAATGAGAATTCCCTCTGGGGCAGCGTCATCAGTCTCTAGGCAAAAGTACCAGCAACCATTCTTCTTGCAGGAAACTGTTTTTACGGATCATATTCAATGAAGGCAGAGGAAAATGAGAGTTCAGGCAGGAGACAAGACTGAAGCCCCCTTCTTTCTGCTCAGCAAGTGAGGTTGATATAGCAGAGGTGGCAGGCTGAGAAAAATATATTCACTTTTATACTTTATTGAACAAGTCACATGGCTCTGAGCGTCTTTGAAGCTAAGGGGAGGAATGTCTGGCCAGCCTGCCGAGATCTGGCCAAATGTCTGCGCAGCCCTGAGACCTGCTAGTGAGACCTCGATCCCTCCCCTTCCAACTTTTAGTTGGAGGCTGACCTTGGGACAGTCCCAGTTCTCTCAGAACTCTCTCGGCCCCACCTGCCTCCCAAGGTGTCTGTTGTGGGGAGAGGAAGGAAAGGCGATTGAAAGCCACTTTGAGACTCCCTAAATGAAGACAATAAGCGGGTTATAAATCTAACAAATACAGGAACAAATAGCTCTAAGAGTCTATTTATTCTCCATTTTGCAGCAAATAATTATCCAGCAGATATGGAGTTTGTTCAGGTACTTACCTATTAGTCAAATTATCCATCACAGATCCCTGACTGCCCAGGAAATGCCTGGCCCCTGTAAGGTTGCCACATCTCTCTTTCCGCCCTTTCCCTCTGCTAAAGGAAGAGTATGACTATGGTACTCTGGGCCTGGGAAATTCAAGGAGCAACAGTGGCGTAGGAGGTTAAGAGCTCGTGTATCTAATCTGGAGGAACCAGGTTTGATTCCCAGCTCTGCCGCCTGAACTGTGGAGGCTTATCTGGGGAATTCAGATTGGCCTGTGCACTCCCACACATGCCAGCTGGGTGACCTTGGGCTAGTCACAGCTTCTCGGAGCTCTCTCAGCCCCGCCTACCTCACAGGGTGTTTGTTGTGAGGGGGGAAGGGCAAGGAGATTGTCGGCCCCTTTGAGTCTCCTGCAGGAGAGAAAGGGGGGATATAAATCCAAACTCTTCTTCCTCTTCTTCTTAACCTCCCCTTCGCCAGGATGAACTTCACTGGGGTCCTTCCCTCTGCCTGCTGTGTGTAAAGTGCCATTAAGTCTTAGGGATTTCAAGGACAGAGCCTTTCAGGGGTGGTTTGCCGTTGCCTGACTCCACGTAGTGACCCCCTAGTCTTCCTTGGTGGTCTCCCACCCAAGTACCAACCTGGGCTGACCCTGCTTGGATCAGGCTGGCCTGGAACATTCAAGTGAGGTCAACCCTATAGGTTTGTCGTTGGAGGAAATCCAACGTGAGGGGTGATAACTCTGTAATCTGTGTGGAGCTCCTCAGAGGAGGGGGTGTGATAGAATCTAAACGGAGAGGCTCAGCCAGAACTCACACAGACAACTCTCTATACAGTGTTTTTTAATTAGACAAAATCCCAGAGGGAACCAGTCTCCCCAGTTAGTCACCAACAAAGAACAATAAAAGCCATTTCTGTCGCCTTTTCGAAGCAGCAATTGTTAGCAGTTCTCGCCAAATCGTGAGCTTTCTAGCAGTCCCAGCGGTTTCAGCATCATTCAGTCAAAGTACGACCTGTGTGTGTGTTTGTGTTCAGGGGAGGGAGATCAGTAGAGCTATATGAAAATCTTGTTTGCTGAAGAAAAAATGATTTCTCAGATGTCAGAGCTGGAGCCGTCAGGCCTAACCGATGAGGCCTGTCAGGAAACAGAAGGAGAGACGCTATATTAGCTGCCCCTGATCTATGCAGGGGTAAAGGCCCAGCTGTACTCCAGGAAAGAACTGATTGATTTTATTTATTTTTATTTATCTCATTTATACCCCACCTTTCTCCCCAATGGAGACTTAAAGCTGCTTCCAGCATCTTTCCCTCATCCTCAGTTTTTATCCTCATAACAACCCTGCGAGGTGGGTTAAGCTCAGGGTGTGTGACTGACCCAAGGTCACCAAGAGAGCTTTCGTGGAAGAGTGAGGATTCAAACTTGGATCTGTTAGACCCTAGTCCAGTGGTGGTGAACCTTTGGCACTCCCGATGTTATGGACTACAATTCCCATCAACCCCTGCCAGCATGGCCAATTGGCCATGCTGGCAGGGCTGATGGGAATTGTGGTCCATACACAGGCGTAGCTACCATGGGGACATCCGAGGACAAGCGCCCCGGGCGCCACCTTGTGGTGGGCGGAAAAATTGCAGGTTCGTTTGAAGCTTTCTGTATTTTTTACTGTTTTTTCCAATTTTGGTCTGCAGGAGGCACAGTTTTTAGGCTAGTGGCACCAAAATTTCAGGCTATCGTCAGGTGACTCTCCTGATGATATCAGCCAAGTTTGGTGAAGTTTGGTTCAGGGGGTCCAAAGTTATGGACCCCCAAAGGGGGTGACCCCATCCTCCATTGTTTCCAATAGGAGCTAATAGCAGATGGGGCTATCATTTTTGAGGAGTCCATAACTTTGGACCCTCTGAATCAAAGCTTCACTAAACCTAGGTGGTATCATGAAGGATAGTCTCCCTTCTGATAACCAATCTTGTAGGTTTGGTGAAGGCTATGGTTAAGGGGGTCCAAAGTTATGGACCCCCAAAAGGAGTGCTCCATCCCCCATTGTTTCCAATGGGAGCTAATGGTAGATGGGGCTACCCTTTTGAAGGTCCATAACTTTGGTGTAAAGGATTCAATGGTGTTGATGGTGAAGTAACCTTTTGAAAGTGCATTCCACAGCCCGGGCGATGGGCCAGATGCATCGTGAAGACTTTTTTATCTTTCTTGAGGAGATGAAGCCTCTGTTCCCATGGGAAGCAGGAAGGGGGGATGGGGTGACTGGTATTATAACCTGTGCTTCTGGCGGGAAGTGTCATTCCTGCCACTGCGTGTACTTGAGCTTTTCTAAAGATGTCTTAATAAATGGACTTTTACTCCCAAAGCCTTTTATTTCTGCGTCTATGCAATGCCCTACATTGTGGCAGGAATCCTAATTCATATATATTCTTGTGCAGTGGACCTCCTGTCTTGCGCTGGAGAGGTTAGATATGTTACTCACGCGGAAGGTCGCGGTAGCCCCCAAAGAAGGAGCTCCGACCTTTCCCTTCTAGATCTGGAAGAAACCCGGCAGGAAAGCGGGCCTACGCTGGTGGCTCTTTCCCGTCCCCTCGTATCAGCACGCAGGTCTTCCTTTACTCCGTTGGAGCGAGGGGCGGTGGCGGCAACGATAGGGGACTTCCATGTAGTGCGTTTGGGGCGCTGTCCATGGATTCGGCGCCTGTGGATCGAGATCTCTACCCGTTTTAGGTGTGGATTACAAACCTCCAGATGCAACCCTGTCATGGAGGAGACGAGGAAGCTTGACCACCTTTCATCGCGGCAACCCAGGAATCCATTGAGCGATTCCTGGACTTCCGTATATTATTTTGGTGATGCTCCCCAAAGGGAACCACCGTGGCACAGCACTGGGGCCCGTCCAAAGGACACCGGGACTCAGCCTGGAGTGGGAGGGTATCCGTGCAGCTTACCTATCGGACCCCATCCCGGTCGGCGGCCGCACCTGAGAGTGCCTCGAGGAGCCACCCGGTATCTTCTACGACTCACGGTGTCTCCGATGGCTTCGCTTCCTGACCCGGCGAAGAGTCTGAAGAAAGCCTGCATTCCAGCCCGGACCGGTTTCCTCTCCCAATCGAGAGAAGACTGGGATGAGGAAGTGGGGCGACCGAGATGCCAAAGCGGCATGGAACGTGAGCGCCAGCTAATGGGAGGAGGAACGGGCACAGTTGCAGCAAAAGCGCGAAAACCTGCAGAGGGACCGGGGAACAGCAGCGCCAAAGAAGTCCAGCTTCGAGTTGGACGGCCGTGCCAAAGCGGCGGCTCCAGCGACAATATGCCCAGAATCTGTCAGTCCATGATAAAGTCCTGGAACAGTCAGACTGGATTTACAAGCGGCAGCGTTCAAGGCTCTCGCGCACGCAAAGTGAACTCACTGAAGCCCTTAAAGCAGGGACCGAACTTCGGTTAAGTTAAGAGCGGGAAAAAGCTGCTTTGCATCGCACCAAGATGCATTGACTTCGCCAAAGGAGGAGGGAGCTGGCTGCGTTGGAGAGGAGAACTAAGGAGGCAGCTTGAGACCAGGGGCGGCTAAGGATTTGGAGCCTATGCTGTTACTGATCATGCGGTGCCAGGGGATTGCCACGTACCTATGGGTCCTGCCACCCAAAAGCCAATACGTGCGCTGCCAGCGCCCCCAATTCCGGACCCCCGTTTAACAGCTGCCTGCCCAACCTGCTCAACCAAGCGCCAACCACCTCCCCAGCGAGCGCCAAAAGAGCCGTCCGAGCGGAGACTACTATAAACCCCGATGCCAGCCCGTTTTGATGGGACAAAAGCTTCAAACTTCCCTACTTCATCTTGCAACTCCAATGCCCGCCGGAAGACTATGATGATCTATACCGGTCTGAGCAGCGAAAAAATACGGGACATCGGCTCCAGTCCTGGATGGGGCAGCAAACCGACTTCCGGTTACGATGACTGTTTTGAATTTGCAGGATGAGGACTCTAAATACAGTGCCCGCATTCCTCCAAAGCTTTAAGAGCGCGCTTTTCAAGATCCAGAGCGCCCGAGAATGAAGCTATCCGCACCATCAAAACCATCCACCAAGGCAACACGCCCGTTTGCAGAATTTGTCCGTGAATTTAAATTAGCGGCTGCTTTCGAACTTCCTCCTGAGTGAGCCCTGAGCGGCATGAAATCACCGAATACTTCTCGGATGCTGTGGACAGCAAACTTCACGATGAAGCTTGGTGTTTTTAATTCCCGGGTTCCTTGTACCATTTGCAGATTGGATCCAGTTGGGGTCTCAGAGTGGCGTCTCGTTTGGAGATCACGGCCTTCGTCCAGGAGGTATGCCCATGCCCTAAAACCACTACTGTGTCCACCAAATCCAAGCCAGCCGCTCTACCGAAACCACCTCTGAGCGCCGTCGATGCCGACTTGGAGTTGTGTCTTTACTGCGAGGAGGAGCCAGGTCATCCCTAGCCGCCAACTGTCCCAAGAACTGGCGCTGATGATGAAACCAACCACTCCAGCTCCAGCGCACTCCGTCGGCCAAACCCTTACGCGGAAGGTCAGGGGCATACTCCCACTGGCTTTCGTCTAAAGCGGTGACCGAAGGCGACGACAGAGGAGGGGGAAGCAGCTGTTTGCCTTTCTTCAGCCCCCATGGACATGGGCCCGACTCCTGGCCAGCGGTGAGTGAAGGCCGCGCTCATTACTGTTCAAGCATTTCTGGCCAACCCCGCTAAACACACTCGCATTATAGCTTCAGCGCCTTGTGGATTCCGGCTGCTCCCACTTAGCTTAATCACGCATTTGCCCCAGGTGGCAGAGGAGCTAGGTCTAGACCGAATTACAAAGCTGGCTACCATGCATTCACCCAAATGGGCGGCAGCCCCCTCGGAAGCGAAGGACCCGGCCCGAGTACAAAACACAGCCGGTTCTCCTCCGTTCGCGCCGACCATTGGGAGAAAATTAGTTTCATTTTGGCGCCAGTGGTAATAAAACTTCCATAGTTTTAGCGGGCATGCCTTGGTTATTGTTACATGAACCAAAATTCATTTGGAAAGAAAGGATCCTAGAATTCACTGACCCTCCCTGTGGTGAACACATGAATTGGGAAGAAAACCCAACGTCTCCTCCCACACCCCCCTCTCTGGCTTCCTCAGTGATTTATCTCCCGATTCTATTGGCATCCCCATACCTGCATATCGGGATCTAGCCAAGAGTTTTTCAGGAAACAGGAATGCACGATCCAGTTACCACCCACAGAGACACTGACTGTAAAATTGTCTAATACAACCGAAGGGCACAACTACCCAAAGGGGTAGAATCTACGCATAATGAGTCCCCAATGAGGAGAAGGAACTTCGTTGCCTTCTTAGATAAGAGAACCTTGCTTTACCGCGGGTTCATGCGGTAGGCTACCAAACACACACTGCGCTGCTCCCGTTTTGTTTGTCAAAAAAAGAAAGATGGGTCTTCTACGGCTTTGCACAGATTATCGGCGAGGTCTCAATGCGGTCTCCCTGTCCAATAAATATCGCTTTGCCTTTGATCAAGGACCTTTTTTAGATGCACTTTCGGCAAAAGGGCGCATTTTACTAAATTGGACTTGAGAAACACTACAGGGGAAGTCAGAATTGCTGAAGGATATGAACACCTGACTACTTGCGTTTAACACAAAGTTTGGACAGTTTGAATATTTAATAATGCCATTGAGGGTTAAGTGGGGCCCCCAGAACTTTCATGGCCCTTATCAACGAAAGTTCTCCATGATTTACTGTACAAAGGAATTGGTTGCTATACTTAGATTGACGTTTTAATTTACTTTCGCAAACTATAGAAGAGCATGGAAATATTGGTTAGAGGTATTGAAGCGGCTTGCTTGACATAACTCTCTCTTTGCCAAACTCTCCAAATGCTGTTTTCATCAGACCTCCATTGACTATTTGGGTTACGGGGATCTGCGCCGAGGGCTTAACAATGGATCCTGCCTAAAATTGAAGCAGTCCTCCAATGGCCTGCCCCCCCACCAACCGCATAAAGAAACTCCAAGTCGTTTCTTGGTTTTGCTAATTTCTATGCGTCATGGAGATTTTATACCCCAATTTGCTGAACTGACTCTCCCTCACAGACCTCTTACGCACTAAGGGTAAAAGATCCGCTATCCGTAAGCCCGGGGCCCCCTTTTCTGGTCTGCACGAAATGTCAAAACAGCCTTTCAGCTATTAAAATCTCCGTTTACCACGAGGAACCTATCCTAAAGCACCCTGACCCGGATCTCCCGTTTGTGGTTCCGCGTGGGCGGCGCCTTTTCGGACAAAGCGCTTGGGGGCAGGCGCTGTTGCAGAAAAAATAAAGATGGTAGACTGGTTCCGTGTGTGCTTATTTGTCTAAAAAAATTCTCTGGTGCCGAACTCAACTGGACTGTAGGGGAGACAAAGGGAGCTTCTGCGGCCATCAAAGCGGCACTCTCCACTTGAAGCGCCACTGGCTGGAGGGCTAAGCACCCCTTTCAAGTTTGAGTGGGATCATAAAAACCTGTAGCAGCTCTTTCCACCCCCCCTCAAGATGTCCATGCATAAAGAAACAACCCGTTGGGCCGATTTCTTTTCTCGTTTCTCTTTTACGGTCCATTTTTTCCCTGGGAAAACCAACAAACTGGCTGGCAGCTCTCAGCGCCTACCACGGTTTGAGGAGGGTGGGGCTGCCCTTGCGAGACATTCCACGCACTGTTCTTACCTCCCAGTTGGGGTTGGCTGTCCACCCGATCTCAAAGCGTCCACTTCTCCTCCACCCCCCGTTCCCAGTCTCGTCTCTCCTTTCCTGCAGGAATTGGAGGAGGCGGGGCTGCATGAGCCTCCAGCGGCCGAAGGAGACTCCCAATTGCGTTTGGAGAATGGAGTTTGGCGGAGAGGGAATGTTAATGCGATGCCTTCCCTCCGCAAGCAAAGTTCTTGAAGCTTGCCACGATGCCCGTTCGGCTGGACATTTTGGCTTTTTTTTGAAAACTCTGCATTTAGCCGCCCGCCCGGCAGTTCTGGGTGGTGGCGCAATGCGCACCAAAGGCATTGAGGCATACATTAAAAGGCTGCCTTTCGGTTTTGTGCAGAAGCCAAAACCATCCGGGGAAAGCCCCATGGACCCTATTGAAACCTCTCACGGTAGCTTCCCGCCCTTGGGAAGTCATCCTCCATGGATTGGTGATTACAGATTTGCCGAAAGTCCATGGCAATGTCACGGTTTTATGGGTGGTGGTAGACTTATTCTCTAAGCAAGCCCATTTTATTCCAGCATGTTAGCTTCCATCCCCTCCGGCTCATAAGTTGGCGGCTGTTTATTCAACATGACAATTACCGTCTCATGTTCGCCCCCGTTAAGGTGGTGTCCGACCCTTGGCCCCAATTCATCTCAAGAAGTTCTGGAAAGCGTTTTTTGCAGGGTTGTTGGGGGGCCGCCCGGCTTCATCGCCGCTTCCCCTACCACGTTCAAAGTGGCTTGGCCGGGGAGGCGAGGAGAGAACGAACAGAACCCTAGAAGGCCAGTATTTCTACGTTTATTTACACCAACTACCACCAAGACAATTGGTGCGAGCTTATTCCGTTCGCGAATGCAGCCTACAACAAATCACGGTTCATAGTAGTACAAAGAAAACCCCCCTTTGAGATTGTGTCTGAGTGGCTCCTTCCCGCCCGTTGCCACAGCTTCTCCCGCAGCTGCTTTGGACCCCCAGAATTTCAACAATGGATTTCATCCCTAGCCGAGGGATGGAAAGTCGGTCCAGACATGCCTATACAACAAGCAAAGGACTCCCAAAAACTGCGGATAAACACGCTCAGAGTTCCCTCGCGTGTGGGCTCCTGGGTGTATTTATCTACAAAATCTCAGAGGCGTTGCATAAATATTCCAAACTTGGCAAGAAGATTTGTGGGACCTTTTCAGATTACCTAAAGTGATTGGCCAATGATATTTACTGCCCGCTTAGATTTGCCCTAACTCTCTTAGTAACATATCTCCATCCTGTCTTCCATTCAGCAGCTTGCTCAAAGGGAGGCTCCAGCTTCACGTGCCTGGCCGCGACCCGCCGGAGGAGGCCCCCACCGACTATTATTGATGGCCACAAGCTTCTACGAAATTGACGCTATCCTGGACTCTGCGGCTTTAATGTAAACGCGGCAATATTTAGTTTCTTGGGTGAGGAGTTATTCCTCTGGGTATAATCAATGGGTTTATTCGAAAACATTGAAGCCCCCACCCTTATGGCTTGCTGCCCTTTCCACCGCAGCCTTTCCACACACAAACCTGGGGGAAGGGGTCTTGCTTTAGGGGAGGCAAGTGTAAAGGATTCAATGGTGTTGATGGTGAAGTAGCCTTGAGTGCATTGCACAGCCCGGGCGATGGGCCAGATAAATCGGCCAGAGACTTTATCTTTAGCGGGAGATGAAGCCTCTGTTCCCATGGGAAGCAGGAAGGGGGGATGGGGTGACTGGTATTATAACCTGTGCTTCTGGCGGGAAGTGTCATTCCTGCCACTGCGTGTACTTGAGCTTTCTAAGATGTCTTAATAAATGGACTTTTACTCCCAAAGCCTTTTATTTCTGCGTCTATGGAATTCCTTACATTTGGACCCCCTGAACCAAACTTCACTAAACCTGGGTGGTATAATCAGGATAATCTCCTAAAGATAGCCTAAAATTTTGGTACTGTTATCTTAAACATTGCTCTCCTGACAAGCACCCTCAAATTTTCCCCAGATTCCTTCTGGGCTCTCTAGTTTAAACAACATTAAAAGTGATGCTGTTTCAGGGTGGATTCCCCCCCTTCAAAAATAGCATCACTTTCAATGTTGTTTAAACTAGGGAGCACTGGGTGTGTTCAGATTCATGTGTTGGGGCATGTTCTATAATGTGATGGTGTTTGGTCATGGTGGGGAAGGGGAAGGGGTGCTGCCCATATGCCGGGGGGGGGGGGGGGGGCAAAACTAAGATTTTGTCCCGGGCTCAATTTTCCCTAGCTACGCCACTGGGTCCATAACATCTGGAGTGCCAAAGGTTCGCCACCACGGCCCTAGTCTGACACTCAAACCACCACTCTGGCTGTTACCCTGGCAGAGATCTCTCCAGCCCCCCATGATCTGCTCAGAGTTTCACAGAATTGTAGAAAAATGGAGTTGGAAGAGATGACAAGGGCCACCAAGTCCAACCCCCTGCAATGCAGGAACACACAATCAAAGCACCCCTGACATATGTTCATCCAGCCTCTGCTTAACAACCTCCAAAGGAGGAGACTCCACCACTCTCCAATGAATTCCACTGCTGAACAGCCCTGGCAGTCAAAAAGTTCTTCCTAAAGTTCAGGCGGAGTCTCTTTTCCTGCACCTTGAATCCGTTACTCCTTGACTTAATGTCTGGAGCTGCAGAAAACAAGCTTGCTCCCGGTTCAACACGACATCCTTTAAAATATCTGAAAATGGCTATCCTGTCACCTGCACCCCCCCAACCTTCTCTTCTACAGAGTGAACATGCCCAGCACTCTAAGTCTCTCCTTGTAGGGCATGGGCTCCAGACCTTTCACCATTTTAGTCTGGCGTTCTCTGTTTTGGGAAATCAACAGGAAGGAGGGAGGCATCAAAGTTCCCTCCTTCTACCTCTTCTGCTCATTTTAGGAAAGTCAGGCAAGTTATGCCGGAAGATGTGTGAGTTACACTCAGCCTCATGCTGGGGGTGGGGAGGACAAAAGAGATCCATCAGACCTCAGAGGTGACTCGCCAAGGATGTAGGTAAGGGGGGGGGGGTTAGGGTTAGGGTTCAAACCGCCCCATCTGAGGTCCCCAGTTTAAACATTGAAAGTGATGCTGTTTCACAGTGGGTGATAATCCACCCCAAAACAGCATCACTTTCAATATTGTTTTAACTGGGGACCCCAGATTCTCCCTTTAAGGTGGATTTAAAAGGAGAATCTGGGGTCCCAAGTTTAAGCACCATTGAAAGTGATGCTGTTTGGGGGTGGATTCCAGCATCACAGCGGCCACCCATTGGGGGGGGGGGGGGCACAAAACTCAGATATTGAACTCTGCTCCATTTTTCCCTAGCTATGCCTGTGCCAGGAGGGGAGGGCAGAAGGGACTACTGGCTGGGAGACCAGCCATTTGGGGGGGGGGGCAGGGGAGTCTGCCGTCCCCAGCCTCAGAGACCTGCTTTTATATGCACTGAGGCCGGGAGTGGGACTTGGGGAGTTGTGGCCACACCCCTAGGAGCGGGTGGGGCGTGGCCCCCCAACCCACCCCATAAAAACTCTATAGCTACGTCACCTGGATCTTCCATCTACAGTTCAGGTGATAACACCACTGGCCTACCTCACAGGGGCCCTGGAAGGATGATAGAGATACCGTTTCTGAAGTATCTGGAACACTCACAAGTCGGTGCAAAATGTCAGTGGCTTAACCCGTGGGCTGTTCCTACATCCCAGGCAAGATTAAAACCAAGTAACACTATTGGAAGAGATGCACAGAGAGGCTTACCTGCTGCAGGTGCGTTGAGAGATGCTACAGAGAAAGAGAGCGAGAGACACCGTCAAAGACCTTGGAGGGGTTTTGATTTCTATGAACTGCCCCACCCCACAAGACTCCCCCCCCCAAGAGCCCTGCTGGGTCAGACCACCGAGGTTTCATCCAATCCAGTGGCCGACCAGATCCTCTGGAGGGGCAACGACAGGGCAGAGAGCCTGAGGCCTTCCCCTGATGTTTCCTCCTGGCACTGGGATTCAGAGGTTGACTGCCTCTGAATGTGGAGGTTCCCTTTAGTCTCGATGGCTGCTAGCCACTGATAGGCCTCTCCTCCATGGATTCTGTCCAATCCCTCAGTGCCCGGGGCCATCACTACATCCTAGAATCATAGAGTCCCAGAGATGGAAGGAGCCAAACAGGCCACCCGGTCCAACCAACCGCAGGATCAGCCTAGTCTAGAGCATCCTTGACAAGGGGTTGCCCAGCTGTTGTTTACAAGACTGCCGGAGGGGGAGAGTTCACCACCTCTCTCAGTAGCCGATCCCACACGTTAATTATCCCCTGAATCTACTGCCCATCAGCTTCATTGGATGCCTTCAAGTTTTTTCGGGAGCGGCAGGAAATGTCCTCTTTGGCAACTCTCTGTATCCTGTGCATAATTTGATAAACCTCATTCAGGTCCCCCTCAGCCATCTCCTTTTAAGCTGAAAAGTCCCAGACATTTCAGCCCTTCTTCACAGGACAGGAGCTCCAAACTCCTCACCATCTTGGCCACCCTCTTCTGTTCTTCTCCAGGTCTGTAGATCAGAATGGTACCCCAAATGAGGCTGCACCACGGATCTATCCAGGAGCACCATCATATCGGCAGGACTCCCCCCCCTTCTAATAACCCTCAGAACGGTGTTTTCCTTTTCCACGCTGAGCCGGCATTTCCACTGAGCTGTCCACTGTAACCCCACAGGGTCCCCTAGCACAAACAGTCTGTCTTAAAGAACTTTGGAGCTGGAAGGTGACATCTAGGACAAATGATGACGACTCAGAGCCAACCTTGTTGGCTCTCTATTTTGAGCCTTGGGAACCCCCTTTATGCCTTCCTCTGCCTGCAAACGAAGGGCTGCTCCTGTCTGAATTGGTCCAGCCTGAACTGGTCAGGAGTTACCAGCCTGTTCTGAATCCTGGACCTTCCTTTGCACGGTCCCCGCCCTTCCCCCACCCAGGGGAGATACGCAGGAGGGGCCTCTCCCATCGTCCGCCTTGGATGTCAAAGAACACCAAGCACCTAGTCCTCAAGAGCTGCAAATTCCAACACCCCCCTCCCCCCCACACACAAGATTTCTGGACCTCTAGGATTAATTTTTTTTTAAATGTCAGCACTTTACAAAAATATGTTTCATTCTTTGTGGCCTATTATGCACACTTTCTGTTTTTGTTGGGTTGGGGGTGGGGGGGCTTATATTAATAGTTGGAGACCAGCTTGGTATGCAGAACCAGAACTGCTGAGGAAGAAAGAAACTACCCCCCCACCCCGGCCTCTGGTTTTTGCTGGCGGCATCGAATTCAGAGATGGGGAGCAGAAGCTGGGAGAGCCCTGGGAAGAGGGAGAAGGATCGCCCCCTCTCCAGCACTGTTCAGCCCCCTCCCCATTTCATTCCTCTCTCTCCAGTCCCCCACCCCTAGGCCCTTACCTCTCCTATTCCTCAGGTAGAGGGAGACTGGCACGGCCCCAAAGACCACCCCCAGCACGGCCCCCAAGGCTCCGGTCCACATTTTGTTCTTGGAAGAGTTTGACATCTTTGGCTCTGTGGGAAAAGGAAGAAGCGTCATGTGAGGAGATGGATCGGGGCCAGGCTGGCCTCTCAGCCATTAGATTCCTCAAGGGAGATCCAGTCAGGGAGCTACACTAGGGTGTGGCCCACACTCAGCTTAGACCTTGCAGATCACAGTGTCTAGGCCGGACTGTGAAGGCAGCACAGCTGGGTCCCCGTTCAAATCCTGCACCACCACCACCCCCCCCGGACAGAGCAGGGCATGGGGTGGGGGGAGATGCATCATTTTGGGGGGCATTTGCTGTGGTTTCACTACCAAAGTGAAGCATAACACTGGAAGACCAAAAAGATGTCTTGATGAAGATCTAACAAACGATAAGTAATTTAGGGGAAATGACCCAGATTGAGACTTCTTGTTCAAAACAGAGACAAAGAAATTCTTAGCAGAGAGCAGGGGGTCCTTTGGTTACAGAGAGGGTCTCCACCCCCCACCCCCGGCTTCTGACTCCAGAGGACTTTAAGGAGGTCCTGGAGACCCTGTTCTCCAGACCAGCGACTTCCCAAAATCAGGCATCTTTCCTGACAATTATGAACCTCCCAGAAAGGAGCGGGAGAGCCTGAAGAGATTTTGCAATTATGCCTGCAGGAACCAGAAGCCACCTTCAGATTGGTGTGAGAAGATAAAAAACTGGGTGAGGAACCAGGGACGTAGGTATAGATTTTTCATGGGGGGGGGGTTCGGGGGCGGGCCCACTCCCCCACCCACCCTGGGGACGTGGCCACGCCTCCCCAAGCCCCGCCCCTATGCTTATAAAAGGAGCTCTCTGAGGAGGCCAGGGACAGCAGACTCCCCTGCCCCCCCCCCATCAGCTGGGCTCCCAGCTGGCAGCCCTTTCCGCCCTCCCCTCTGGGAAGAGGTGTAGCTGGGGGAAATGGAGCAGAGTTCAAAATCTGAGTTTTGCGCCCCCCCCCCACCATGGCCAGCCACTGTGATGCTGGAATCCACCCCCAAACAGCATCACTTTCAATGGTGTTTAAACTAGAGAGCCCAAATTCTCCTTTTAAATCCACCTTAAAGGGAGAATCTGGGATCCCCAGTTAAAACAACATTGAAAATGATGCTGTTTTGGGGTGGATTCTCCCCCACTCTGAAACAGCATCCCTTTCAATGTTTAAACTGGAGACCTCACATTCTCCCTTTAAATCCATACCAAAGTGGGTGGATTTAAAAGGAGAATCTGGGGAAATTTGGGGGGTGCCTGCTGTCAGGGGTGCAATTGTTAAGCCAGCAGCACCAAACATTCAGGGTATCAGTAAGAGACTCTCCTGATGATACCTGCCAGGTCTGGTGAAGTTTGGTTCAGGGGGTCAAAAGTGTAGTTCCCATCTTCTATTAGCTCCTATTGGAAACAATGGGGGATGGGGATACCCCCTTTGGGAGTCCATAGCTTTGGACCCCCTGGACCAAACTTCACCAAACCTGGGTGGTATCAGTAAGAGACTCTTCTGATGATACCTCCCAGGTCTGATGAAGTTTGGTTCAGAGGGTCAAAGTTATGGACCCTCTAAGGTGTAGCCCCCATCTTCTATTAGCTCCCATTGGAAACAATGCGGGATGGGGGCACCCCCTTCGGGAGACCATAACTTTGGACCTCTTGGCCCAACTTCACCAAACCTGAGTGGTATCATCAGGAGAGTCTCTCAAACAATCCCTGAAAGTTTGGTGCTGCTAGCCTGAAAGCTGCACCCCCTGCAGGCCACAAAGCAAAAAACACTGAAAAATACAACCCCCCCCCCCAAAAAAAACGGAGGGCTGAGCTTCGGACATGCAATGGGGGGGATTAAACCCGAGAACACCCCTTACCTACATCCTTGTCAGTAACCCCTGGTGAACTGCCACAGGGAGGGATATCTCAGAAATCAACCACTGCTTTTCTCTCCACCAACTTTGGTTCCATCATGGTTGCTGAACACGTAAGAATTTCTTTGCAAGATCAGTGCTGGATCTGACACCACCCCATGCAGCCAGAACCCTCCCTGGGAGGTTATCAGCTGGGCCAGCTCAGTCTCTGAGCTCCTCCTCTGAGCCTGGAACTCCCCTCCAGCCATATGGGATTGTGTGTCCCTAAGAGAGGGGAAAAGGGGGAAGCCCCCGAGTCTCTCACCCCACAGGACGGTGATGGGCTCCTTCAGGCTGCTGTGCTCCACCTGGCAGGCGTAGACGTCTCCCTCCTCAGGCACCGTCTCCATCATCGCCTGGTTCTGGAAGGTCCAGTCTCCGTTCTGGAGCTCATCTGCATATCCCACCCCCTCCGTCTGCTCCTGCCCATTCTTCAGCCAGCTGATGGTCACCTCCGAGGGATAGTAGCCGGACACGGTGCAGATGAGGAGGCTGTGGTGGGCCCGGGGGTCTCCCTTGGTGTGGGAAATTTTCACTGTGGGCTGAGCTGAAGAGTGAGAAGAGGGAAAACTTTAGAGACGCAGGAGATCCAAAAGATCTGATCCAAAAGAGACTGATCTAGAAAAGGAAGCTGTGACGGACAGCTGATGGAGGGTTAATTTTAATTCTGTCAGAAGAAAAGGAATTTAAGGAGTTAACTCAGAGCTCCACCTGATTGGCTGGCTGGCACTGGAGCTGTTTAAAAGGCCAGAGGGTGGGTTATCGAGAGAGGAGAAGGAAGAAAAGAGGAGAGAAGGAGAGAGCTCTGGTTCTCAAGAGGTTGGACAGCCAGTTTTGGTGAAGGACTAGGAAGGCCAGGATGAAGGTGAAACCTGAGCCAAGGTTCTAGGGAAACGTCATCTCAAGGGCAATATACTTAATCACATGGAGGGCTTATTTGTAGGTCTCTGCAGATAAAACACCTAGATATGGGACAGTGAAGTCACTGAGGGTGTGGATTATTTAGTTAACAGAGTCAGGAGTGGGTTTCCAGGTGGAATACCCCACAGCCTGCTCTGGGAAGCCCAGCGTGCCTCTCTTGGTGAAAGGAGTTGGATATTTAAGTATCTGTCAAGTTCTGTGAAGGAAGTTTTCCCTGTGTAGGAAGCTTAGTAGGATTGTCAAAACTGAACCAGATAATTGTTTGGAAACCACAACAGAATATCTGAAACAACGAAAGTGCTTAGCAAAATATCCCTGCCAGAGAAAAAGAAATGTTTAATCATTTCTGTAACTTATTTTCTTGTCATTCTATAAATAAACTATTCATCTTTGTTTGCCTGACAATAAGCCTCAAGAGTAATTTAAGGGTGCCCAATCTGGCCTGGTAAAAGCAGTCGGTTTTGGAGGGAAAAGTAAGAATCCCCTCACAGAACTATGAGTATACCAAAGTAGTGGCAGTAAGAGTTGTTGGAAGAAAGGGATTTTACACTGTTTCCTGCCTCATCCTACAGAGGGGTTTTTTACTAGCAAGCTAGTGGCTAGATAGGGACTTAGGAATTTGTCACCTTTACTCTATCATGCTGACTGACTCTACCCCTTGATGTAGACTGATACTCTTAGGGACTTCCTCCCTTGCTTCCGCCTTCTTAGAACTTCTCCATCTTACTTTCACCATGCCTAGGGAGAGGATGCATACCTCGAGCATCCGCCTCCATCCAGCTAGAATAGAATAGTTAGTGAACCTGTCTCTCCATCTTTCTATCCAGAATGGAGTTCACTAATAAATACTCTTTGTATTAGATTAGAAACTACAAACAACTCTGACTTTCTTTTGTGTCTGAAGTTCTCTCTTCCAAGCTCAGCCACGCGTGTGTGCCCAGATAAGCTTCCCTGTGTTCAGCCTCTGTGCCGCTCTGCTACTTTTGCAAGGGAAACACACACACCAGGTGTGGTTCTCCCAACAGAGTAAGATTGACAGGAACTCCTGAGGAACTTTAGGTGTGTGCCCACTTGGTCTGCGCCAGTCACCATTACGGAAACTGTTCTCATTCATGTCTGCAGCTGATACATTCCTAGTAACACAATATTTGGCCTCTCCCACCCACCAAGGCTATGGATGATCCACTAACTCTCCTTCCATTAGGGTGTTGTGGGTTTTCCGGGTTGTATGGCCGTGTTCCAGTAGCATTTTCTCCTGACTTTTCACCTGCATCTGTGGTTGGCATCTTCAGAGGATCACAGTCACAGATGCAGATGAAACGTCAGGAGAAAATGCTATTGGAACACAGCCATACAACCCGGAAAGCCCACAACACCCTTGTGATTCCGGCCTTGAAAGCCTTCCACAATACATTGAACATCTCCTTCCATTATCTGCACAAACACACTCTCTCCCATTTTGCTTCCTGAACACGAATGGGTCTTTGCAGGATCGAATCAGCATTCCCTTCCTGGTAACAAATAATCCCTGAACTGCTCTACTGGGTCAGCTGTAACCCTCTGGAAGCCCCCTTCAATAGGCAGAAATAGCAGGTGCTTCCACATCTGGAAAAACCTCTGGAAACACCTTGGACCATTCAAGGAACTCACTAAATTCTCCTTTGACTCCTGATTGAGGGTCACCTCTGTGGGGGAGGGGCTGCTCCTTTCTTGACTCTGGGAAGCTCACAAGAAGGAGGGTTTCTTCTGACTTCATTTCTTCCCAGAATTTGGTGCTCAGGGTAGACTGACTCTGCACATGGAGGTTCCCATTCACTATAATGGCTAACAGCTGCCAGCGGAGTTCCTCTTCAGTGTAATATGGTCATTGGATTGCCTGACTGGGCAGTCCACAATCCACAAATGTTCTCCCAAAGGCCTCATTCTCTTCACCCGGGACTATCTCTGGGCAGTTTTTGCAAATCCCAAAACACATGATTTGTATTGCATCATAAACAGTGTGATAGAAGAGAGTGTCACTGAGTGAGCCCAAAAGGTTGGGGTGTGTGTGTGTCAGATATTTTTCTCTTTCTCACAATACTAGAACCAGGGGGCATTCATTGAAAATGCTGGGGGGAAGAATTAGGACTAATAAAAGGAAACATTTCTTTGGTGTTTGGAATATGCTGCCACAGGAGGTGGTGATGGCCACTAACCTGGATAGCTTTAAAAGGGGCTTGGACAGATTTATGGAGGAGAAGTCGATTTATGGCTACCAATCTTGATCCTTCTTGATCAGAGATTGCAAATGCCTTAACAGACCAGGTGATCGGGAGCAGCAGCAGCCGCAGAAGGCCATTGCTTTCACATCCTGCACGTGAGCTCCCAAAGGCACCTGGTGGGCCACTGCGAGTAGCAGAGAGCTGGACTAGATGGACTCTGGTCTGATCCAGCTGGCTTGTTCTTATGTTTTTATGTTCTTATAAGCCCAGAAGAGTAACAGTGGGATAAAAAAAGAGAAAGATTTTAGGGTGCTCCTGTTTGGAAAACTAATCCTGTAGTTCTATATACTGAGTACAGATGTTATTTTCCCCACTTTACACAGGATTGGCACCATTAAGTGTCTGTCTCTGCGTAGCAACCCTGGAGTTCTTGGGTGGTCTCCCATTGAGATGCTAACCAGGGCTGACCCTGCTTAGCTTCGGGGGTCTGCTTTTGGTTGGGCCATCCTGGTGAACACAAAGAGAGGCAGTTTGCACATCCAACTGGGACTTCCTTGGGGTCCCATTCAAGTACTAACCAAGACATAGAACTGGACACACGCTCTAGTAGGGTCTTAAATAAAGACCAGGATGCCAATGGGTGAAGGAAAATGTCAGTTTCAATATGCACTGGTAGGTGCTGAGAAAGGAGAAAGGCTGAAGGAGGCGAGGAAAACCCACAGTTCTGACAAACAGACAAGAGGCCTTGATGCGGCACAACCACAATGGTCTTGAGGAAGCGAGCAGATGAATAATGTTTTATGAAACTTGGAGGATGTAACGAGAACACAAATGTCTCGAGAGAGAGAGAGAAACTGGGTACCAAAGTGAACAAAGAAGAGACCTTTGCCTCTGCCCCACCTGCAGGAGATTGGGGGTCACCCAGGAGAACCAGCCTGCTGTAATGGTCGAGAGCAGCAGACTCTAATCTGAAGAACCGAATTCTTCACATCCCTACTCAAAATGCAAATCCCTACTCTTTTTCCCTCCCTTCCCCTCCCCACACCCAGATTTCTGAACCAGGCCTGCAGAAGTGGGGAAAAGAAATGATCTGTCCCAAAGTGCTGGCAAAATATAGCACCAGAGGTGGGATCCAGCAGGTTCTCACAGGTTCCCGAGTTACTAATTATTTGTGGGTGCCGAGAGGGGGTGACTAATGGGTGATTTTGCCACGTGATTTTGCCTTAGTTATGCCCCTCCTCTCAGCAGTAGCGCGCAGAACTTGAAGCAGTCTAGCAGGAGGTGCACCGGCGGGCATGGCAGCCTGCGCCTGTGTGCATTCGTTTCCCACCCAAGGACCTGCGCATCCTTGCCACAGCCCTGCCCAGGAATGCCCCGCCCCCGTTGTGCCCCGCCCAGTCCCATTGGTGCTATGCCACAGTTTGAATCCCACCACCATGGGAACCTGTTACTAAAGTTTTTGGATCCCACCACTGTATAGCACCCCCCAAAAAAGCCTAAGTCAGCAAAGAGCTCTGGATGGACCTCCCTCCTTAAATCAAGGAGAATCATTCCGGAGAGGTTAAATTCCTCGACCCCCCCTGCCCTCCCCCAAGTTCTAAGGGGAGCGCCCCCAGCAGGAGGAGAGGGGCTCCTTCCAGAAGTAGAAATCTCTCCCCACCCCCCACCTCAGCAAGCCTGAGCTTAGTGCTGAAGAGCAGGTGGACTCAGACCTGGCAGACCGGGTTGGATCCGCCCCCTCCAACCTGCCCCCCCCCCGCTACTTCCTGCACGGCCCGTTTCTGCTCCCCCCCCCAGGCAGGATCTTTCTGGCCAGGCGCCCCTCGAGGCGGGAGTGCGCGTGTGTGGAGCATGGAGCCCACCCCCACCCCGCGCGGGGATCGGCGCCTCCCCTCGCTTTCCCCGGCTGCTCCCCCCGCCGCTGCTCCCGCTTTCTCGCCCCCGCCGGCGCCTCCCCCCGCCCCGCTCACTCTGCCTGGCCACCAGGCCGTCTTGCTCGTCCACCGCGAAGTTCTGGCGGCAGAAGGAGTCCACTTCGGCCCGCGTGTACTGCATTCCCTCCTTCTGGCTGTTCCAGAGTCGGGCGTCGGGCTCCCCCAGCTCCGTGACGGCCTCGAAGGTCCCGCGGCGGCTGTCGAAGGTGACGAACTCCTGCCGGTTGTAGATGTACCTGTCCAGGAAGATCACCTCCCCCGCCGTCCCGTTGGCGAAGCGGCACTCGGCCTTCGACTGGAACACGAAATGGGGGGCTGAAGGGGGGGGGCAGAGAGAAGAGTCACCTCTGACAACAAACACCCCCAACCCCAGACGAGACGCGGAGAGCAGAGGATGGGGGGGGGGGGATGGCGCCCGGGGACCACGCCTCCTCCCGGCGCCCCTCGCAGCCCCCCTCCTTCGCCCCCCAGCGTTTCTGCAGGTGGGCTCCTGCTCTCCTCAGGGCCTGGGGGAGCAGAAGGCCTGAAGGGAGGCCGGGCGGGCGGCTCAGGAGCACCCCGTTTTGTCACGTGGGGGGCTTCCGGCGCCACACTCTCCCGTGACCGAAAGGGATGGCCATGGGCGTTTCTGCAGGAGAAACAGCAGCTCCTCTTGCCCCCTCCCCACAAGACAGCCCCCCGCCCTGTGAATTAAACTAAGCAAAGAACATCTTTTATGCGTTTGTTAACATATTTACAACATCAAGGTTAAGAACTGTTTGTAGGAATATATAAATGTCTAAATCAGTGTAAAACGGTGGTACACTAGGAGCAGTTTAGAATACAGTTGCTAGTAATAGTTTATATACTAATTTCGAAAATTGTAAGAATCTAGATAGGTTTGTTAGAAATTACATTACAATTAAAATGTGAGGCTAGCAGGAAGTGAATCAGATGTGGTATTTTGTTTGTTTTGTTTTACGGTTGTGTAAATTGTGCATAGTGGTTTTCTGAGTGATATATATGTTGCTTGGTGTGGAAATTCAATAAAGATTTATTATTAAAGAAAGAAAGAGAAGAAAACCACCCTCATGTTGTAGATCATAGCTTAGTGTATAGGAAGTTCCACGAAAACCACCCACCACCTTATGGTCTTGTAGTGGCGCAAGGACATCATAGTTCCAAAAGATGGGTTTTCATGGATCCTCAAGATTTTAGCACTGGACCACCCCAAACTGAATATCCTGGCCATATCCATTTCTTTATCTAATGCTTAGAGACCAACAAGATGGTGCCCCCATTCTCAGGGGACTTTTGGGCTGGTTTTCCTTTTACATTCACTTCTCCACTGCCTGCAGAGGTTCTCCAACCCCCAGGTAATGGCCCTATTTAGAAGGACTCAAAGTGTGGGAAGGGGCCAGGTGGGAACCGCAGGTGTGCTTGTGTGTGTGAGTGCATGTGTAACCCCTGTGTAAGAATGGGATGACCCAGGAAGGGGTGGAGTCTGAAAAGAAGCAGAAGGCTGCAGAACTCATGAGGTTGGAGGAATCCAGACTACCAGGCTGGGACCTGGATTGATTTTATTAAGCCCTTAACACCTTGTTTAAGGTAACTGCAATGTTGTTGGGAACTAGTGGGAAGGGAGTTTATATTTTTGCTATATTGTAAATGTCAGAATTTATTGTTTCAGGGTTTTTTGTGTATGTAAATGGTGAGAGTTTTCCAGGAACCTTCATCATCTTGAATCCTGTTCACTCAGCCTCTGAAATCTTCAAAAGCGGAACTAATGTATAAAATAATGATTAGAGCAGCACATGCAGTGTTAGCATTGGGCTGGAAAGATAACAAGAAATGGACAGTCTCAAAATGGTTAGAATATATCTGGGAACAAATACAGCTAGAAATTTTTGAGAGACTGGCAAAAAATACACTATGGCAAGAGAAATTAGAAGATATTATGAAATTATGGACATTGTATGAGAAATGGATGGAAGAAGCTGGATTTAACGAAGAACTATGGAACAAGGGAATAAGAAGAATGAACCTTCTGCTGCTTGCTTGAATAATCAATGAAAAGAAGGGGGGAGAAAAAGAAAAAATGTATAGTTGGAATACACATATTGAATGTAACAAATATAACAATACTCTATACAATAAAAATTTTATTTAAAAAAAATGAAATCTTCAAAAGCCAACCAGCAGCAAAGAAGAATTGGACTTGGCAATATCAGTAGACTGTAAATATGACTTGAAAATGCAAACTTAACAGGACTGTAAAGCGTAAATGTTAAATGTTTTAAGAACATAAGAACTAGCCTGCTGGATCAGACCAGAGTCCATCTAGTCCAGCACTCTGCTACTCACAGTGGCCCACCAGGTGCCTTTGGGAGCTCATGTGCAGGATGTGAAAGCAATGGCCTTCTGCTGCTGCTGCTCCTGAGCGCCTGGTCTGCTAAGGCATTTGCAATCTGGAGATCAGCGAGGGATCAAGAGATTGGTGAGCCATAGATTGACCTTCTCCATAAAATCTGTCCAAGCCCCTTTTAAAAGCTATCCAGGTTAGGTGACCATCACTTCACCTCCCCTGTGTGGCAGCATATTCCAAACACCAATCACACGTTGTGTGAAGAAGTGTTTCCTTTTATTAGTCCTAATTCTTCCCCCCAGCATTTTCAACGAATGCCCCCTGGTTCTAGTATTGTGAGAAAGAGAGAAAAATTTCTCTCTGTCAACATTTTCCATCTCCCATGCATAATTTTTTTTTGGTACAAGGACTTCAAGTCATATCCCCCCTCTCCAAACTGAAGAGCCCCAAAGCGCTGCAGCCCCTCTCCCTCTCATAAGGAAGGTGCTCCAATCCCTCAATAATCATCCCTCATGAAGCCACCTTCTCTCTGCACTTCTTCTATCTTCTTCGATATCCCTTTTTGAGATGTGGCGACCATTGTGAACTGAACACAGTACTCAAGTCTGCAAGGGTCGCACTAATGCAAGCTTTATATAAGGAGCATGACAATCCTTGCAGTTTTATTCTTCAACTCCTTTCCTAATTATCCCCAGCATAGGGAGTTTGCCTTTTTTTCACAGCTGCTTACATGCATTGAGTTGACATTCCCATGGAACTAATCAACTAAGGCGCCTAAATCCCTTTCCTCCTGGTCTGTGACTGATACAGCACTGACCCCTGTAGCGTATGTGAAGTTTGGATTTTTTTTGTCCCTATGTTGCATCACTTTACACATTTTGCTACATTTGAACTGTGCATTTACCATTTCTTAGCCCACTCACCTAATTTATCAAGGTCCGGCTTGGAGCTCTTACACAGAATCCCTTTGTAGGTTCTCACCACCCTACATAATTTTGGTATCATCTGCAAACTTGGCCACCACACTACCCACCCCTACTTCTAGGTCATTTATGAATAAGTTAAAGAGCACTGGTCCCAAAACGGATCCTTGGGGGACACCACTCCCTACATTTCTCCATTGTGAGAACTTCCCATTTATACCCACCCTTTGTTTCCTGTTCCTCAACCAGTTTTTAATCCATAGGAGGACTTCCCCTCTTATTCCTTCATTGCTGAGTTTTCTCAACAGTCTCTGGTGGGGTACTTTGTCAAAAGCCTTTTGGAAATCCAAGTAGACAATATCCACTGGTTCCCCCTTATCCACATGTCTGTTTACACCCTCAAAGAACTCTAGTAAATTTGTAAGACAGGATTTGCCTCTGCAAAAGCCATGCTGACTCTTCCTCAGCAGGTCCTGTTGCACCAACAAATCCTTCTAATTCGTGCCCTCCAGAGATCCTCTCAGTCGAGAACTCTATGCCGAAGTCGAGACCCTTGGCACTGCCCCCTTTCACTAGAACAGCCTTACCTTCCAGAAATGGCTGCATCCTTTCTGATATTCCTGGAATCACGGACCTAGAGCACACCGAATGACGCCAACCTCCAGCTGGCCTCTCCATCCTATCATGGAATATTTCAGGATGGGGGAACAAGCTCAGAAACCCTCTCTTCTGTGACTACCTCAGAGAGGCTGATGTGATTCTCCTTCAGGAAACGTGGGCCAATTATCATATTTGCTTTATGAGCTATAAGTCCTTCTGCCTTCCAGCAACCAAATTGTCTAGGTCTGGTCGCTATTCCGGTGGCCTTTGCATCCTAGTTCCACAGTCAATCCAGGCACAGGCCCTACCCTCCTTCGCTCAGACAGCTCAGGCTGTTCAGATTCTTTGGGAGGATCTCTCTCTAGTCCTTGTTAATATTTATGTCCCTCCTGGTCTTCAGAAAGCTACCTTGTGTGAAATTTGGGATAATCTATCCATCTATATTGAGGAGCTTGAATGTAGCCACCCCTCCTCTGAGATTGTTCTAATGGGGGACTTTAATGCAAGAGTAGGTGCCAATTTAGCTTCCCTTCTTGAGCAGGAAGGTTTTGATGATGAACCCTACCACTCACTCTTACTTCCTGCCCTTCGCGACTCCAAGGACACTCACTCCAACGCTGCTGGTAGGAAACTAATTCACTTGGCCATCAAACACAACAAACTTTGGCTTAACGGCTTAAAGTGCTACACCCATGCTCAAGATTATACCTTTGTTTCTCCTCATGGCTGCAGTGTCATTGACTATCTCCTCATTTCAACAGAGTTGAGATCATCTGTTTTATCCTTCCAGATTGGAGATCTTCTGCTGGGTGATCACCTTCCCCTCAGACTTGTTTTATCACATCAAGAGGCCAGACATGCAGATTCCTCACCACCAAATGAACAGCTCCCCAGACTAGTTTGGACACCCAAACTGGCCTTAGTCACTGAAAACTTACTCATTTCCCCCAGCTTAACCAGCCTTAAATCCTCTGTTCTCACTGCAGATTCCCCCCAGGAGACTATTACCAGCTTCGAAGATCATCTTAAACAAATTGTGGTTGGTCTTTCCACGCCCAACGTGGGGAATCCCAGCAAAAACAGAAAGAGAACACCTTGGTTTGATAGAGAGTGCATGGAGCACAATAGTCAAATTCGCTCCTTATATCGGAACTTTAGGGCTTCAGGAGACCAGGACCTCCTCGTCCTACTAATAAATTGTAGAAACAACTTTCGCCTGCTAATTAGGAAGAACCATATGGAACATGTCAACACCCAATGGGAACGTCTCCACTCTGCAGTAACTTCCAACAATTCGAAGCTACTCTGGGCTGTCCTGAATAATTTTAACCGATGCAAGCCTCCTACCCCTACCTGTATTACCCCTGATATTTGGCATGACTATTTTAGCAAACTTTTTAATGACGATATTTTAAGCAATGGATCTCCTTCACCCATCCCTTTAGATTTACCAAGCTGGCCTCCTGTCTCATCTCAAGAAGTAGTTGAGCTGTTAGAGGACCTTAAAGGAAGGAAAGCCCCTGGCCCTGATTCTATAATTCCAGAGATTCTGAAATTTCATACTGATTGGTGGGCCCCTATCCTGGCCACTCTTTTTACCCAAGTAAACAGTTCAGGTATCCTACCCAAGACTTGGCTGTCTGCGACTGTGTTTCCCATCCATAAAAAAGGAAGTCACTCAGAGCCTGCCAACTTCCGCCCCATCAGCCTCCTCTCAGTGATAGGGAAGATTTATGCCAAATTGCTACTGAAGAAACTTCAGCTGTGGCTTTCCCACTCTGGTGCAGTGGGGGCTGAACAAATAGGCTTTCGCAAGGGGAAATCTCCTCTGGACCACGCCTTGGTGCTATTACACCTAGCCAGTAAATATTCAATCAATGCAGATAACAAACTCTATGCTGCCTTTGTTGATTTAAAAGCTGCCTTTGACTCTGTGCCGAGAGAACTTCTCTGGACAAAACTGGCTGCCCTCAACATTGATGCCAGACTCTTGTTCTTAATTAGGCAACTGCACACAAATACCAGTTGCCGGATCAAGTGTTCCCACGAAGGCCTTTTGACAGACAGTATTTCAATCTCCAAAGGGGTCAAACAGGGCTGCGTCCTGGCCCCCACTCTCTTCAATCTTTTCTTAAGTGACCTCCCCTCTGACCTCTCAGCAGTGAACAGCCATGCCCCAAAACTGGGTACATCCCATGTATCAATTCTGCTCTATGCAGATGATGCTGTCCTTCTCTCTCGAACCAGAGTTGGCCTCAGTCGCTTAATGAAGCACTGTGTGGATTACTGTGAATCCAACAGACTGACAATTAATTATGAAAAAAACCAAGGTATTGGTCTTCTCTAGGCGCTTTAAGAAGCTCACATGGGCAATGAAAAGCACCCAAATTGAACAGGTTAAGTGCTATAAATACCTTGGCCTCTCATTCTCCTTTAACCTTTCATGGGCAACCCAGAGGAAGGCCGCTCTCCTAGCTACATCTAACAGTATGTCAGCACTACTATGATTCTTTTACCGCAGTGGCCACTCCTTTATCCCTCCTGCCCTCAAATTTTTCAATGCCAAAGTCGCCTCGAGATTGCTTTACGGAGTCCCAATTTGGATTCAAGCTATTAACCACTCCTTGAATTCTCTTCAATCCAAATTTTTTCACAAGATAACTGGACTCCCAAATTGTGTGCCCTATGCAGCCCTTTGTCTGGAGTTAGGTCAAAACTCCTTGGAATCAGCCGCTTGGCTGAGGACTTTTAGATTCTGGCTGTGAATACATTTTCTCTCGGACTGTAATTCCCTGGTCCACCGTCTGCTCTCTGACACCCATTCCAACCCCTGGTTTTCCATAATTGAAGAAAAAATTGCCTCCATTGGACTGTCAGTGGATTCACTTTGCCCTTTGTCCTATTCAGAAGCTTATAGGAAATTAAAAGGTCAACTATTGGATAGAGAGTTCTCTACCCTACTCACCGCAGCCAAGAAAACGTGCTCCCCCGTGTACTTTTCTCTCCCATTTGAACGGGGCCACTTGGCACACTACCTGTATTGCTTAATAAACCCTGTTCAAAGGAGAGCCATAATGCTCGCCAGGTTTAATGTTATGCCTTCTGCCTTGTTACAGGGCAGATTTAATAAGCAAGAAAAGGCGAAAAGGTTGTGCCCATGTAACGATGGCTCAGTTGAATCTCTGGCCCACCAATTACTTCACTGTCTCAGATCCAAGGAAATCAGATCCAAGTATGTGAATCTCACTCCTTTACATTTACCCGATCTCCCCGATTTAATTAGATTACACTACTTGTTGAACAACCCTGATCCTTCTCTCTGTATGATAGTGGCAGACTTTCTTCTGGAAATTACTAAATGCCAGTAGATTTCCTTCGCCCTAACATGTATAGCTTCCTTCGCCCTAACATGTATAACTAACCTGGATAGCTTTAAAAGGGGCTTGGATAGATTTATGGAGGAGAAGTCGATTTATGGCTACCAATCTTGATCCTCCTTGATCTGAGATTGCAAATGCCTTAACAGACCAGGTGATCGGGAGCAACAGCCGCAGAAGGCCATTGCGTTCACATCCTACATGTGAGCTCCCAAAGGCACCTGGTGGGCCACTGCGAGTAGCAGAGAGCTGGACTAGATGGACTTTGGTCTGATCCAGCTGGCTTGTTCTTATGTTCTTATGTTCTTATGTATATCCTGTATTGTATATGCTTTTTAATCTGTTTTTATTATTGTTGTACTGCTTTATGCCAATAAAGGCTTGTTATCTGTTATCTGTACTCCCCAAGTTTGGTGAGGTTTGGTTCAAGAAGTCCAACATTATGGACTCCCAAAGGGGGTGCCCCATTTCCCATTGTTTCCAATGGGAGCTAATAGGAAATGGGGGCTACAGTTTTGAGGGTCCATAACTTTGGCCCCCCTGAACCAAACTGCACCAAACCTGGGGGGGTATCATCAGGGCAGTCTCCTGATGAGACCATGAAAGTTTTGAGACTGTGCCTTCATACATGTGCCCCCCCTCCCCCCGCTTGCAACCCCCATTGACAGCAATACAGAAAACTTAATGCAGAACAAAGATTCTTGGGCAAATTTCTGGGATGTTCCTGCAGGGGGCGCATTTTTGGATGTATCGGCACCAAAATTTCAGGGTATTATGTGGAAACTCTCCTGATGGGACCCCCCAAGTTTGGTGCAGTTTGGTTTGGGGGATGGGGCGCCCCCTTTGAGGGTCCATAACTTTGGACCCTCAAAGGGGGTGCCCCATCCCCCATTCTTTGCTCAGGTTTTGCCTCAGGGCTACAGTTTGCCTCCTTAGGCCATTGCTTTCACCTCCTGCATGTGAGCTCCCAAAGGCACCTGGTGGGCCACTGCGAGTAGCAGAGAGCTGGACTAGATGGACTCTGGTCTGACCCAGCAGGCTCTTTCTTATGTTCTTAGAAGTAAACTGTTTTGTTTTAAATTTAATTCTTTGCAACTCCTTCCAGTACTGCCCCACAGAAAGAGGTTACACATGTGCAACCAGTGGTGGGATTCAAATAATTTAAAATCTGGACACAGTGTGAAACAGACTTCCCTCTGTGATACACCTCTGAAGATGCCAGCCACAGATGCAGGCGAAACGTTACGAACAAGATCCACCAGACCACAGCCACGCAGCCCAGAAAACCCACCAGAACCAATTTAAAAACCGGTTGTTTACAAGCACCATTTTAACAACTGTTTTTGCCAAAGTGATGCGAACTTGCTGAATCCCACCACTGTGTGCAACATTATGCAGAGATTCCTCAGGCTTCTGACTTCCCCAGCAACCAAGCATGGGTGGGATAAGGGGGGCTCTTCCCAGTAGTCTTGGAACAGGTAGGCTCAGCAGTAAGTGGGGCACAGAATCAGGCTCTCTGGGGGTCAACCCCCCTGGGGAGAGGGGACTATAAGACTGTGTTAGAGGCTCATTGGCCTAACCAATTTCACAAGGTTGTTGTGAGAGAATTAAATGGAAGAGAATGGAAAATAAAGCAAATGAAAGTACCGTGGGAGTGGGTCTCTGAACCCCCCTCCCCCTTCCTCCATACACTCCACCCCCACCCACCCCCAGCTGTGCTTACCTGGGGGCTTGGTTCTTCCTTCCATTCCATGGACCGTGGAAGGATCCACAAGCACCATCAGCAGGAAAGTCACTGGCAGGATCTCTCCAGACCCCATGGCTGCCCCACGGAAAACCCAACTTTCTCTGCTCCCTGCTGGGGAGGGAAATGACTTTGGCCTCTGAAGTCCCGGGGAGGAGGTTGGGCCGCGGCCCAAAAGAGCACCAATGAGAATTCCCTCTGGCGCAGCGTCATCAGTCTCCGGGCAGAAACACCAGCAACAGCTCCACTTTGAACTGATTGTTTTTTAAACCCATAGCATTTATAGGAGAAAAGAATGTGTGTGGTGTGTGTGTATGCAAGAGAGCAGGCACTTGAAGGGGGGGGGGGGGATTATAGGATCTCTGTCCCCCCCATTCTTTCTCCTAGACCAGTGATGGCAAACCTTTTCTAGACCGAGTGCCCAAATTGCAACCCAAAACCCACTTATTTATCTCAAATTTAACCTGAATACTGAGGTTTTAGTTTAGAAAAAACGGTTGGCTCCGAGGCACACGTTACTCGGGAGTAAGCTTGGTGAAGCAACTGTGCAACACTTCGAATGGATTAATCACTACCCTAGGAGGGTTTACTCAGAAGCAAGCCCCATTGCCAGAAACTGAGCTTACTCCCAGGTAAAGGTTCATGCCCAGGCTAGCCTAGATATGTGTGTGTGGGGGGTGATTTTCCGCCCCCCCCACAATGAACTCTGTGCACGTGTGCCCACAGAAAGGACTCTGAGTGCCACCTCTGGCACCCGTGCCATAGGTTTGCCACCACTGTCCTAGGCGAACTGCTCTCAAAGTGCCCCGCCCAGCCCCAGTTCAAGCGTCCAGCTGGTCCTCTCTCTTTGGGACGGGGCTGTTCAGCAGGCGGCGCCTCCTGATTTTTCCCCCCAAAATCTAGGGGGATACTATTTTTGACCCTGCCATCCGCCTTTCTCTCAGGTGCCATCAGAACAACGCTGGGGCTGCTGGTTTCAAACGGATCCTCATGAATTCGTATGATTTTTCCATAGGAATGAAATGAAACCACCATGAAACTGTAGAGCACGTCTTAGTCTACAGGCAGCACCAAAACAATCACGCATCCCACGCCCCGTGGCGCCACAGTGCCACAAAAACCTGCTTGAAAAACATGGATCCTGATGGGTCTGCCTGGTTTTTTCCCTTGGTCACTCCAAACCACAACCACATCACAGATCAAACCCTTTGACACGTGCCTGAACAGGACAAGCCTTCCTCCCACGCTCCGTGGGGCTGCAGTGGCCCATAAACTTTTTGGAAAACATGGATCCGCCTGCTTTTTTCTCTTGGTCCCCCCATAATCACCACCAAATCACAGGCGCCAAAGTGGCGGCAGGGTGGGCGCATGGCAGGGGCATGATTCGGTTGTTAAATTATTAGAATCCCACCACTGTTCAATTTTTACCTGGTCAAATTGGGTCAGACCTGCTGGTGTGATTAGATCTAAGTAAAGCATTTAACATACTCAATCTCAACCTCTCTGCCTTTACGTAGCTTAATTTGTGATACAGCCTTACATTGACTGTGCTCATTTCCTCAAGATCATGCAAAGAAGGTAGCATTAGAAAAAAGAATGTCACCGCAATATGCTGGGTTGTGTGGGATTCTGCGAGGAGCAATCCTCCCTCTGATGTTATTTAATATCTGTATGCACCCTTTTGCCCTGTTGGTTGAGAAGTCTGGGCTGAGTTGTCACCAGCATGCTACAGGTGTCCAGCTGTATCTGGTATTACCTTTAATCAGACCATCATATCTATGAAACTACATACTCTACATGTGACTACTTTTCCCAACATCGTTCTACTCTACATGTGACAACCAAGTGGAAGATCCTGACTTGAAGTCTTTCCGACTGTACACAACCAAACCAGGTCTTTCTCAACCCTGACATTGGCCTAGTGGAGTACTATGTCTAGTTAGACCAGGGCCTTGTGGGATTTATCTCAGTTTTGCATAGCCTATAAAACAGTAATGATTGAGGGCAGCAAGAGTGTTATATTCAGGTGGCTTCTTGTTGGGTTATTTAACTTAATGTTTAGTTCATTAGTGGAATAAGAGACCATGAGACAGTTGATGGTTTTATATAACACAGTTTACTTACTAATAGTAAGGGTGTACATGGAAGAAAGCAAAGAACAGCTTTGCATCCAAATACTAGCTTGATTTATTTATTTATTTATTTATTTATTTCATTTTTCATGAGCCCACATTTTCATGAGCCCACATGGTGCTTATCTAGCAAGGCAGAGATTCACCTCTGGTGGTGATCTCAATAACATGTGCGTCTACCCTCATATGTGACCAAACTCACCAACAGGCCCACTCCCACCCATACAGCACAGATAAAGATTAGAGGAGATTTCAGAATTCCTCTGCCATTTCCTGGACAGTCTTTGTGTAGAAAAAGAGGAAGAGTTGGATTTATATCCCCCCCTTTCTGTCCTGTAAGGTGACTGAAGGTGGCTTACAAACTCCTTTCCCTTCCTCCCTCACAACAAACACCCTGTGAGGTGGGTGGGGCTGAGAGAGCTCCAAAGAACTGTGACCAGCCCAAGGTCACCCAGCTGGCGGGTGTTGGAGTGCACAAGCTAATCTAGTTCAAGAGAAAAGCCTCCATGGCTCCAGTCGCAGAGTGGGGAATCAAACCCGCATCCTCCAGATTAGAGTGCACCATCTCTTAACCACTACACCACACTGGCTCTCTGCTTGGGTCCTGGAGCCTTCCTAGTTTTGTTCTCAATGCATATGGACACAAGTAGAGCAGTCTAGAACAAAGACGGTCCAGGAAATGCCAGATGAATTCTCAGATCTTCTCTGTTCTTTAATCGAAAAAACGTACATAGTTTAAAACAACAATGGCAATGAAAATATACAGGAGGAACACAAGGAATCCTGGAGAAATACACTGGTTCATCCAGGTCCTCCTTCTCTCACACACCGTGAGTAGCCCCCAGTGTGTACAGAAAAGCCAGCACACATGGGATGTACTCACAGCGTGCCTTTCTCAGAGAGACTCAAGGCAGATCACACAGTATGATGTCATGTAACCAATACGATGAGCCATCCAAAAAGTCAGATATTCACAGCATGGTGCCCGTGGTCGCTGTCACACATGTGAACACTTTTCAGAGTTCGTGTCAAGTGTTCAAAGAAATTGGACAGAGCCAAGTGGATTTTCACCCCAGAAAGGGTCCAGATTGGCTATCAACAGTGTTATTATCTTGCGTTTTTAGTTTTTAAAAATGATTTTTTATTTATTTATTTATTTATTTATTTATTTATTTATTTATTTATTTATTTATTTATTTATTTAATATACTGCCCCATCCCCGAGGGGCTCTGGGCGGTGTACAACATAAAATCATATAAAATCATCATAAACATCCATAATTATAATAAAAACAGCAGTCATAATATCCCAAGATGGCGTCCCACCTGAACCTAATCCTCTTAGAGGGAGGAGGGGGGTAATGGGTCCCAATGGTATGGGGGACCCATAGATCTTAATAATGGGTCCCACTAATATTGGGACCTTCAACCTGAGGGGGGGCACACTCAGCTGACTGGTTTCTCCAAAGAGCGCCAGGTGGAATGACAATCTCTAGGTCTTACAGGCCCTGAGGAAATCCCCAAGGTCCTGCAGGGAGCCCAGGACAGCAGTTGGAGGGAAAGTGTTCCCACCAGACAGGAGCCAGAGCTGGTAAGGAGCCCACAATGGCCCGAGTGGAGCTGCCAGCCCAGCATCATTGAGGGGCCAGGGGATTCTCCAGTAGATTGGCCTCCTCATGGCGGCCAGAGGCCGAAGTTGAAACATATGGGGTAATGTGGTCCCGGTTGAAGGTGAGGGTTCCAGTGCCGTGCGATAAAGGCGTTGAAGGTCAAAACCCAAACCTTGAAGATGATTCGGAATTCAACTGGGAGCCAGCGCAGGCTGCACAACACAGGTTGTATGTGATCTCGGAAGGCGCCCCGTGTGAGCAGAAAATGTTGCTTTGGCAGTGAATCCCACAGTTTCATCACTTGTTGAATCCATCCAGAAAATATGCCGTCTCCATATACCACTGCAACCCCTTGCTTAATGTTATAACCACATTTCATGACTTCCCTCAACCATCTGTGCTGTAGAGTGGAGAGTTCCAGTGTCCTTCGCCTTTCCTATGCTCCAACTCTTTTACAGTCTCAGCTGCCCTCTGCCCTCATCTGAATGGACTGATTTCCAATTAGATTCGCAGAGAAGCATGGAGTCATTTGGGACTTTAAAGATCTGCACGTTGAATTTGGACACAAAGTAGGCCAGCAGGCCACATGAATGTTGACAGGTAACCATCCTAACATGATCCCACCATTCCGCCCCTACCAACGGCCAGAATGGCTGATTCATGGCTAATGGACAGACATGAGCTGTGATATGCTGGTGATTTTAGGGAGACTTAGAGCAAAAACCAGGCAGACCCATGAGGGTCCATGTTTTTCAAGCAGGTTTTTGGGCCACTGTGGCGCCACGGAGTGTGGGATGCGTGATTGTTTTATGCAGACATGTGGCAAAGGGCTTGATCTGTGATGTGGTGGTGATTTGGGGGTGATCAAGTGCAAAAATCATGGGGATCCATGTGTTTCAAGCAGGTTTTTGTGGCACTGCGTTGCCAGGGAATGTGGGATGTGTGATTGTTTTGGTGCTGCCTGTAGACTAAGACGTGGTCTATAGTTTTATGGTGGTTTCATTTCATTGCAATCAAAAAATCATATGACTTAATGAGGATTCGTTTGAAATCATCTGGATCCGACTTCATCTCAAACGACCCTCCTCGTCCTCAGCTTCACTCAGTTTTGTTAAAAACTCTCTTCCGGGGGTCTTCCTCTATTCCGGGGGGAGGACTGGAGGGAGGCCCCTCCCAAGCAGATTCGCCCAGGGGGTCTCTCTCCATCTGACTGCGGGATCCCTCCGGCAGGCTACGGGACCCCGAGGGGCCAGATGGGAGCACGGCCGGGGTGGGGGCTCTGCCTGGTACTTGCAGACTGGGGCCCCCAGAACCAGCGCTCCCCCCACCCCCCGGGGTCAGCCGTTGCTGTCAATGCCGTGCTTGTTTCACTCCTGCAGTCCCTCCGTCAAACCACCTTTTAGTTGCGCCCCGCCCTGGCTGCTCCTTGGGGAGCCTCCGTCCAGCCAGGACCAGCCTCGGAGGGTGGGGGGCAGAGGATCCGGCTTCTGCAAGGGGAGGGGCGGCCCTGCAGCCCCTGCCCGGCAGGGTCCGAGGGGGCCGCGCAGGCAGAGGGGGCGGCCAGGCCTCTTTCACGCTCGCTTCTGGGCTCCAGTCGCCGGGAGTTCCGTCTATCTGCGGCTCCCGAAGCTTTCTGGGGCTCCCCTTCCTGGCAACTGCCAGGTCATCGGCCAGGCCTTTTCTCATTGGCTGCCCCGCCCACGGCCAGGACTTGATCCGGCGTCTCTGCCCCGCGGCTCCCTCATAGCTGTCCTGTGGCCGTCTGAAAGGGCGGCAGGAATGGGGGGCCTGGTGGGGCACCTGTGGGGGCTGCTGCTGCTGCTGTTCCTCCTGGGGGCGCACGGTAAGAGACAGACCGGTTGCAGAGCTGGAGGGAGGCGGGAAGCCCCCGCTGTCCTTTTGGGCCCGGGGTGAACGGCTCTCTCGGGGTGGGGGGAATTGTTGGGAACTCAGAAGCACACGAAAGGGCAGCAAAGGGAGGGGTGGGGGACGACAGATTATCTGCTTTGAATGCGGGGAGTCCTCTGAGAAGGAGTGGGTGGGGGCCCCTACTCCCTCCTCCTCCTCTGCCGCCCTCCTGCTGGTGCTGGCGCCGGGCTCAGCCCCAGTCCGGGGGTTCCCAAAGCGCCCCCCTTCTCCTACCAGAGCTCCCTCCGTCCGTGTTTAAGAGGAAGGAGAAGTTGGAGAACCAAAGATCTGAAAAGTTTAAGGGCGAGTAAGGAAATAAGCCCTGTCAGTGTCATCCCGCTCCCTGGCCCCATTTTGGACTCCCCCCTCCCGCCCGTCTCTATTTACCGGGACGAGGGAGGGCTGTCCGTCGGTCCCGAAGTTGAATCCCAGACGCCAGTCCGTCCGTTCCCCCCCCCCCCGCCCCTCATGGGAGAGCTGGCTCAAGGCTGTTTCTCCTCCGACTTGAGAAAGGAGGCGCGGCGCCCCACAAACCGGGGGTGGGGTGGGGATATGTCGCTGCTGCCTGCCTGTCAAGGTCGAGGCACACGATGGTCTCTCTTTGCCCCCAAGCAGGAGAGCGCTGCTGCCTTCCTCGGCCTCCTCTTCCTCTGGAGGGGGGCAGGGCAGCGATCCGGATCCCTCCCCCGGCGCGCAGGGGGGCGGGCGGGGGAGATTCGCTTATGAGTTGGGGGGAACAAGGCTTCCTTCGTCCCACCCCCTCAGGATGAAGCTTGGGGGTCTGCAGGGGAAGGGAGGGGCGGGGGCTTCGCTCGGGCGCCTTCGGAGGGGTCGCTCCCTTCTCGCAGACCACCTGGCACGTGGGGACGGGGCAGGGGGACTCTTGCCTGACGCGTGTCCTCCTCCCTCTTTCCCGGGCCGGTAGCGGAGAAGATGCTGGCGCAGTTCTCCTTCGTGCAGCGGGGGCTGGGCCCGGAGAGGGGCCCCGGCGAGGACGCCTACGACATAGACCGCGAGGAGAAATTCCACGTGGACCAGGAGCGCCGGGAGGTCGTCCGGAGGCTGCCCGAGTTCGAGCACTTCGGCGGCTTCCCCGTCGCCGCCTCGCTGGCGGGCATGGCCGTGCTGCGCTCCAACCTGGACATCCTCATGCGCCGCTCCAACAACACCCCGGCCCAGAACGGTATCCCCCCCATAGGGCAGAAGCCCCCTGGCCCCTTCCCCTACGCCCCCAGCCCCCAGCTGAGAAAGGGCCAGGCGGTATGTGGGGAATTCATTCCCCAAATCCTGGTTTCTGTCCGGTTCTCGAGGTGCCCCCAGATCCGACTTGTCTTTGGCCACATCAATCTCCATTGGAGACCTCAGAAATTAATATAATGACAGCACCCTGTGGCTTGACAGGCAAACAGATATGAAATTGCACGAACAAATTAACAATTTCTATCATTTAGGGATAAATAATAGTGAACATATATATGTATATACAGACAGCACAACTCAATTGTACAAAATCTTCAGTGCTTTTTTAAAGAAAAAAAGCACTCAGAACAGTCACCACCACTAACAGTGCCCAATAGATAAAGGACAGCAAGAAGGTCCAAACTATTAATAAAGCAGGACTTCTTCCTCTCATCTGGTCTGCTGCAGGCCTTTCCTCAACTTGAGCCCGTTAAAAAAAACTCAGGAGGGTGGAGCTCTTGCAGTTGGTAATAAGGAAGCAAGCTGACCAACTGCACATGCTCAGTGAGCTCTTATCCCCTGGGCCCTAACATCCAAACAAAGAACAAATGCTAAAATGGCATGGGTTACACAAAGTTGCTTCTAACCATCCTGTCTCAAGTGGCACCCTCTCCTGAGGACTATCCAGAAAGCCCAGACAGATGGGCCATCGTGGTGTAGTGGTGAAGAGCAGGTGGATTCTAATTTGGAGAACCAGGTTTGATTCCCCACTCCTCCACCCGAGTGGCAGAGGTTTATCTGGTGAACCAGGTGTGTTTCCGCACTCCTACATTCCTGCTGGGTGACCTTGGGCTAGTCACAGTTCTTCAGAACTCTCTCAGCCCCACCTACCTCAGGTGTCTGTTGTGGAGAGAGGAAGGGAACGGAGCTTGTAAGGCTTTGTAAATACATGAATCTTGGGACACCTTGAATTGTCTTACAGAGATTTTCAATCCCGAAGCTCCTCTTCTTCTTCATTCCCTTGGTTGCCAGTGGCAGTCCGGGGTGGCTGACGTAAATTTCTATCCTCAGAACATCCTTTTGAGGTAGGCTAGGCTGAGAATGACCTGGGACCAGCCGTAGCTAGGAAAAATGGAGCCCAGACCAAATCTTAGTCCCGTCCCCCCAATATGGGCAGTTGCCCTCCCCCCCCCCCACGACCAAAGAACGATTTTTTGCACCAGGTAACCATTATAGAACAGTGATGGCGAACCTATGGCACGGGTGCCAGAGGTGACACTCAGTCCTCTCTGTGGGCACGCACAAATAGAGTTCGTCATGTGGGGGGAATCGCCCCCCCATGCTGGGCTAGATTATTAGCATTAAACCTAAGACCTAGTTTTGGGGAAGCAGTATAGGTAACCCTGTTAAGCACTGTTAAACTCCACTGATTTTCATGCAAAGAACTAAAGTGCGATCCTTTACCTGGGAGTAAGCTCGGTTTCTGGCAATGGGTCTTGCTTCTGAGTAAACCCTCCTAGGGTCGTGATTCACCCGTTCGAAGAGTTGCATGGTTGCTTCAAAGCAAAGCCAACTACCACCACCAAGCTTACTCCCAAGTAATGCACACCTCGGACCCAACCATTTTTTAAAAAACTAAAACCTCAGTATTCAGGTTAAATTGCCATGTTGGCACTTTGCAATAGATAGGTGGGTTTTGGGTTGCAGTTTGGGCACTCGGTCTCAAAAAGGTTCACCATCACTGTTATAGAACATGCCCCAACTCACAAATCTAAACACAACAATGTTCCATGCCAAACAGCAGAAGTAAAAAAAATTGACAACATTTTCAACGTGTTTTCAAAATGTTTAACAACTGGTATAACACTTTAAAGTGTTTTAAGTGTCATGTGACTTAAAATGCTTTCAAAATGTTTTATTACTGCTGTGAAAACGTTTTATGGTGTTATATCCAGCACCCCCAATTGCGTTCCCCCCCCAGCATTGGAAACACAGCACAGAGCCAGGAAGGAAAGGAGGGAGGGACAGGACAGGACAGGACAAATTTCAAGTCATGTTTTACGCAGTAGTTGCATTGAATTTTAACACTGACAACATAAGGCATTTACTAACATGAACTCACAGGCTTAAGAAGGCTCCTGGGACCTGCAAGGCTCCCCTTCACACCCACATATCTAAGGATAGGCTGAAGAGCAGGAAGGGGTAAAGTCCCTTCTGAATCACGGTGACCCTATGAATCAACGCCCTCCCAAACATCCTACTGTGAACAGCCTCACTCTTGCAAACAAAGGACCTGTTCTGTTCCCCAAGTAAAACAGTTCTAGGGTGCCCTGTACTCGGCCAGAATAGAGTGGGAGGCTCACAAGGAAAGGTGTAACCGTTCAAAACAAAAGGTTTATTGCTAAAAGAATTGAGACCCTAACTGCTCCCAGAGTCTGACTATAACTTTATGTCCTCATCTATGCACCGTAGACGTAACAGATATTGCAGCCTTCCAGCTCCCTTGGCACCCTAGACTGACTGAGCTAAACAGGGGCATTGCTGGGTAATAAAGGAAGACTGCCTCTAGGGAAATTTCTTAAAGGGACAGGGTCTAACTAAAATTCCCTCCCTTGGAACACTATACAAAAGAACTAAACCCATTATAACTATAGGGGCAGCTGAGACTTAATAAGAAAACAATAAGAGCTTCTCTGGGGGCATGACAGGGCCACAGTTTCCTTTATAGGGTCGATCCATCTCATGTTGGGTCCTCTTCTTTTCCTGCTGCTTTTGACTTTTCCTGGGATTATTGTTTTTTTCCAGTGATCTTTGTCTTCTCACAACTTAGTGGCCAAACTAAAATAGCCTCAGTCATTTTAGCTCCTAGAGACAGCTCAGGATTGATTTATCTAGAACCCACTGATTTGCCTTTTGAGCTGTCCATATGGTATCTGTAGAACTCTCCTGCAAAACCACACGTCACAGGAAACTACTTTCTTCCTTGTCCAACTTTCACATCCATACACTTTCACATCCATACTATTAATTTGAATTAATTTGATCTTGGTTCTGGGGTTTGCTGGGGGGGGGAGGGCAGGAAGGCCTCTGCTGGGACCCCTGAGGGTCCTCCTGGCCTTTTTAAGTGGCGGGAAGGTCTCTGCCTGGATGCCCCGCTGCCTCCCATCCCCCACTTACCTTAGCCGACTGAAGGGGCAGCCTGGCGGGGCGGGCTGAGGGGAGGGGTGTGGGGAGTGATTTTCCGCCCGCCCATGACCAGCTGGCATGCACCGAGGGCATGTGACCCCACATGTCCTCGTGAGCTCTCTGCCCTTCGGACCCACATATCTGCAGGACAGCCCAGCACACTTCCATGGCAGGGGGCACGACTCAAACCCGGGGCTCCCTGATCCTAGGCTGACACCTGGCTGTAATCCCAGTATGGCTTTCAGCACTCAGGGCCAACTAATGGCTGACAGAGTCTCCCTGTCAAAGGATGGGATTCCCCACCCCTCTTTTCCCCCTCTGCCCCAAATGATCATAAGTCTCCTTCCCTCTTCCCATTCTCCTGAGAGATCCTCCCCAGAGGAGGCTGCCTGTTGCCCCTCTTGCTGTCGGGCTGGTGGTTCTCTAGAGCTCGTCCTGTGCCAGGAGGGTCCAGACAGGGCCCGTCCACGCATTGAAATGTCTTCAAATGTCCATGGAAGGAGTGGGGTGTCCTTCCTTCCCCTTTAGTGGGCACAGATTCCACTCTAGAATCCTTTGGGGGCTCTTGAGGTAGGATCCAGACCTCCAACGCAAATTCTTCTCTGTCTCCCCCCCCACCCCTCACCTAGTCCCCCCAAAGGTGACGCTGTACCCGAAGAACTCAGCGGTCCTGGGGGAGCCCAACCTTCTCATCTGCCTGGCGGATGGCTTCTTTCCCGCGGCAATCAACCTGACCTGGGTGAAGAACGGGGAGGTGGTGAAGCCTGCGGATGAGACGGACTTCTTCCCCAACACGGACAACTCCTTCCGCAGGTTCTCCTACCTGGCCTTCATCCCCAATGCCGAGGACATCTACTACTGCCGCGTGGAGCACTGGGGCCTGGCCCAGCCCCTCACCAAGGAGTGGAGTAAGGAGCGGGACCGCGGGAGGTAGCAATCAGGGCCAGTGGGCATGGGGGGAGGGGTCCTCAGTGGACCACAAAAGCATCACTTGGTGACTCCCACATGTGGAGCAGGAGCAATAAAGAAGGTCAAGTCCTCCAGGTAGAACAGTCCGGGGTAGGGGCAATTCCCTTTACTTGAAGGTAGAAGAAACCAGCAACTTGGGGGAAGAGGCTCTGGGATCATAGTTCTTGAGGGTTTTTGAGGTCAAAAGGGGGAAGGATTTTATTTGTTTGTTTATTTTATTTACATTCCAACCTTCTCACAGAGATTCAAGGCAGATTACACACAGTGAGTCAGCACTTAGGAAAGTAGAAGTCTGGATCCAACCAGAAAGAACGGAAGCAGAGCAGAAGTATTCACACGACACTTTAAGCTGTACAGAAACTACGTCAAATAGGATCCCATTTGCAGTCAGCTATTCAGAGTAGACACTACAGTACCAATCATTTATCCAAGCAAGTCTGTGGACCATTTAGTATTCAGTTTTTGCATTGTTTGTAGGAAGCCTTCTCAGACAGGCCATTCCATTAATAACAGATGATGATGATGATGATGATGATGATGATGATGATGATGATGATGATGATGATGATGATGATGATGATGATGATGATGATGGTGGTGGTGGTGGTGGTGGTGGTGGTGGTGGTGGTGGTGGTGGTGATGATGATGATGATGATGATGATGATGATGATGATGATGATGATGGTGGTGGTGGTGGTGGTGGTGGTGGTGGTGGTGGTGGTGGTGGTGGTAGATTTCACAGCTGCCAGATCTTTAGCTGGTTGTTGGCCTTCATTACATTTCTCGAAGCCCCAATCGGAGGCCTAGGGAATGTAATACGTAGTATTCGGTATGATCCTGTTGTATTGCCTCTGAATTTGACAGATGTTGTTATTATTATTGTTATTATTGTTATTATTGTTATTATTGTTATTATTGTTATTATTATTATTATTATTATTATTATTATTATTATTATTATTATTGTAGATTTCACAGCTGCCAGATCTTTAGCTGGTTGTTGGCCTTCATTACAATTTGAGCCTCACCCAGAGGCCTAGGAAGTTGTAGTGTATCGGCGTAGTATTCATTCCGATCCCAGCTTGGGCTGCACCTTCTGAATACTGACAGATGTTGTTATTATTATTGTGTATTGTTGTGTTATTATTATTATTGTTGTTGTTATTATTATTATTATTATTATTATTATTATTATTATTATTATTACATTACACAGATTTCCTGCAGATCTTTAGCTGGTTGTTGGCCTTCATTACAATTTAGTACACAGGGGGGAGCTGAGAGTTAGCCAGTGTATCGGTAGTATTAAGTCGGATCCTAGCAGGTAGCTGAATTTAACAGATGTTAATTTTGTCAATTCAAAGATGTTTCAAGTGCTGCCCTAGTGTTTTTGGGATGGCGCCCAGCGTGCCGACTACCACTGCAATGACCTCAGCTGGTTTGTGCCATAGACGCTGAAGCTCGTTTTTTCTTGTCCTCGATCACGGTGATGTCTGGTGTATTGTGTTTCAACACTTTGTCCGTTTGGATTCGAAAGTCCCACAGGATCTTGACCTTCTCATTTTCCATTACTTTCTCTGGACAATGTTCCCACCAGTTATTAGCTGTTCTTATGTTGTCATTCTTGCATAAATTCCAGTGGATCATCTTGGCCACTGAGTTGTGTCTCTCTTTGTATTCAGTCTGGGCAATCTTTTTGCAGCAGCTGAGGACATGATCTACAGTTTCATCAGCTTCTCTGCACAATCTGCATTTTGCATCATCTGAGGATTTTTCGATTTTGGCCTTGATTGAATTTGTTCTAATGGCTTGCTCTTAAGCGGCTAAAATCAGGGATTCAGTTTCCTTTTTCAGAGTTCCAGTTGTTAACCACAGCCAGGTCTTTTCGTTATCCACCTTGTCTTTGATCTTCTCCAGAAATTGGCCATGCAGTGCTTTTTTGTTGTGCCAGCTTTCGGTCCTCATTTTAAACACATTTTTTTCTGTATTCTTGTTTGGTTTTCTGGGTCTGCAGCAAATGTCTGTTCTTGACTTTCCTTCACATAATCAGCCAGTGCATGCTTCTCCTCTTGCACTGTTTGCTGTACTTGCAGTAAGCCCCTGCCACCAGATCTCCGGGGAAGGTAAAATCTATCAGTATCATGGCGTGGGTGTAAGGCATGGTGCATTGTCATAAGCTTCCGAGTTTTTCTATCCAATGCTTTCAACTCAGTCTGTGTCCAGTTGATGATTCCCGCAGTGTACCTGATGATGGGTATGGTCCAGGTGTTGATGGCCTTGATGGAATTCCCGCCGTTTAATTTAGATTTCAAAATTTTCCTGACCCTCTGGGTGTACTGTCTGCTGACAACAGTCTTCACTTGCCCGTGCTTGATGTTATCCAGCTGCAAAATGCCCAGGTATTTATTAGCTGCCTCTTGGTTGCACTTGATGAGTTGGCCATCAGGCATTTCAATCCCATCACTCTCGGTGATCTTGCCCCTCTTTATTGCCACAGTAGCGCCCTTTTCCAGGCCAAACTCCATCGAAATGTCTGTGCTGAATATTCGGACTGCGTTTACTAGTGACTGGATTTCTGTGTCTGATTTCCCATACAGATTCAAGTCATCCATGTACATCAAATGTGAGATTTTTTCTGAGTCTTTGGCCATTTGATAGCCCAACTTTGTTTTCTTTAAAATTACTGTTAGTGGGATCATGGCAATGATAAAGGGTAAAACTGATAGTGGAACACCTTGGAAAAGGCCTTGCTTCATGTTGGCTGTTCCGAAGTTTGCATTTCCGGCTGTCAGTTCAGTTTTCCACTGTGCCGATCGCTTTTTCAGTGAATACTTTCGAATATTTTTACTGATGCCAATTGTTTCCAGGCATTTCATGATCCAACCTTTATGGGCAGTGAGTCAAATGCCTTCTTGTAATCGATCCAGACCCATATGCAAATTCGTTCTTCGATTCTTGCAGTTCTCCATTATCATTTTTTATCTATCAGGAGTTGAACTTCTTTGTGTGCCCTTTCTGCTCCCCTTCTTTTGTTGTTCCCTTTTGCTCCACTGGCAGGATGCTATTTTGCTTCCCAAAGTAGTCCACGGATGTTATCTGCTATTATGCCAGTGAGCAGTTTGAGCATCGTGGGTAAACATGTTATTGGCCTGTAGTTTCCAGGTGTTGCTCCTTTGGCTGGATCTTTCTGAATCAAGTATGTTTGGCAGCCTGTAGTTTCCAGGTGTTGCTCCTTTGGTTGGATCTTTCTGAATCAAGTATGTCTGGCAGCTGTAAAATCTACCATAATAATAATGATAATAGCCACACTATGGCATTCTGCACCAACTGGAGCTGAATTGTGTCTGAGGAGAGCCCAGTGTACAGTGAATTACAGTAGTCCAGTCTCAGCTTTGCTGTGGAGTGGATCTAGGTGGTTAGGTCAGCTGTAGCAAGGTTGTGAAGGCCACTCTTAGAGACGCCATCTTGGGATCCCACCAGCTTTTACCCAGTGCCCAGTCTTTCGTTTCTGGGCAAAGTAGTTGAAACAGCAACAGTGTCCGTGTTCCAGACATTTGCTCCAGTTCCTCAGGGTCTAAGAGAGAGCTGTTCCTCCAGGTCTATGTCTGAGGAGAGCAGTGGTTTCCCTCCGGCTTTCCTCCCTCCCTCTCCCATTCTTTTCCTTCTCTGTTTTCCCTAAGGTTTTTTAAAATTGTTATTCCCTTTATATTAAGTTCTAGCTGTTTTTTTCCCCCCTTCTCTGTTCCCCCTCTTATATCACCACCATCATTGGTCCCGTACATGTTTTGGCACCGTCAAGATCTTTTAAAGTTGGTAAATCTGATAATAATAACTGTAATTATGTATTTTAAACTGGGACCCTGAGAAGGGAAGTGGGCCCGGCAGTGGGCCCGACCCCCACACCGTAAACTGCCTTGAGCTTGACGGGTCAGGAAAGGGAGGGCCAGAAACCCAGCAAACAAACAAACAAACACTGGCCATCTTACTAGCTCAGCTGATTGGGAAGAAGAAGACTTTATTTTGCAGCTGATTTATCTTCCTTCTCCAGTAGTAAAGCTGGATCCAGAAGGACTCCAAGGTTTTAACTGAGCCAGCAAGAGTCAGATGCAAGACCCAAGGGGGGGGATCACAGTGGAGGAGAAGCTGGGCCCAGCCCCACTTCCTGCTTCTGCTGACCCACCTTCCTTTCTCAGACGCCGACAGTGCTGAGCCCCTCCCAGAGACAAAGGCGAACGTGGTGTGCGGCCTGGGCCTGGTTGTGTGCATCACGGGCATCATCGTGGGCATCGTCTTCATCATGAAGATCCGGCGGTTGAATGCAGCCAACGTACGCCGGAGGCCCATGTGAGTCCAGCCTGCAGCCAGCAGGCCCAAAGACTGGGGAGGGGGGGATGTCTCAGGCTGCCAAGCTTGATGGGTGGGAGTGGGGGACCCTCCCTGTTATTGAGGGGTGCCAGAAATGGGTGAGGAGGGTGGACAGGAAGGGGTGGGGCAGGAAAGAAGATCTCTGTGTCATAGCTGGAGGAGGGGCTTGAAGTGGCGTAGTGGCTAAGAGCAGGTGCACTCTGATCTGGAGGAACCGGGTTTGATTCCCCGCTCTGCCGCCTGAGCTGTGGAGGCTTATCTGGGGAATTCAGATTAGCCTGTGCACTCCCCCACACGCCAGCTGGGTGACCTTGGGCTAGTCACAGCTTCTCGGAGCTCTCTCAGCCCCACCCACCTCACAGGGTGTTTGTTGTGAGGGGGGAAGGGCAAGGAGATTGTCAGCCCCTTTGAGTCTCCTACAGGAGAGGAAGGGGGATATAAATGTTTGTGTGTGGGGGAGTGGGTGGGGGTCTGGCTGCAGGGGATGCTCTGGAAGGCTCCTCTTTGGGGAATGTCTTTGGCCAGGTACATTCTATTTCACCTGCCCTGTCGTCTTCCATTCCAGGTAATCAAAGGCGGATGTGCCGCTCCCTCCCTGCTGAGATCTGCGGCTGCCTCTTCCTCCACTTGCATCCTTCGTGCCTCCTTCCTTGGCAAAACCTTTCCTCCTGGGGGGGGCACTCTCCTGATCCCCCAACACCCTCTGATGTGGCCCTTCCCACCAATATGGCTCCCACACTGAAATGGCCCAGCACGGGGAAAGCTGGGGAAAGAAGTAGAATAGCCCCGCGACACAGCCATGCCTTCCCAGAGACAGACAATCTGCCCCCCACCCCCCGCCAAGAGCTGCTAGCACCAGCCCCCAGTGGGCTCATAGAAATCCCTTATATTTTTGCTTTGATCAAGGGAGACCCCTATCTCTTGTGTGACCATTGACAGCCAGAGCAGTTTCCATTCCTGATGCTCCAGCATCTCTTCCCAAGGGACTGCCTTTCTTTGCATGCCCAAGGGTGTGTGGGGGGTGTTGTCTCTCAGCCTACTTCTGGGTCCAGAGGATCTCTGGAAAGAACCGGCTTGGAACCACACCCTGGAGTATACTGGGCACTCGATTTCTACCCTGTCAGGTATTTGGAGAGAGCCTGCCATGCTCCAGAGCATCCCACTATTGTCTTAGATCTCCCTGTTTGTGGTCAGTGAAGAAGGACAGCTGACTGAGCCACCTTTGGACTGGCTCTTCTCCTGTTAACAGCAGCCTGACAGGCAGAAGTCATACAGGTGAATCTTTTCTTGGCATAGAGGTAAAGTGATGGAGGGGCTGTATCTCATAAGAACATAAGAACGAGCCTGCTGGATCAGACCAGAGTCCATCTAGTCCAGCTCTCTGCTACTCGCAGCGGCCCACCAGGTTCCTCCTCCCGGAGTCCTTCAACCTAAGTCCAGTTAAAAGCATATAGTGGATAAATTCAGGGGGGTCGCCATGTTGGCCTGAAGAAGCAGATTCCAGCCGCACTTTTGAGACCAATCAAGTTTTATTTGTGGCAGAAGCTTGGTAGAATTCTTGGGGAGCCAGCGTGCTGCAGTGGTTAAGAGCAGGTGGATTCTAATCTGGAAAACCAGGTTTGATTCTCCACTCCTCCACCTGAGTGGCGGAGGCTTAACTGGTGAACCTCCTGCTGCGTGACCTTGGACTAGTCACAGTTCTCTCAGAACTCTTTCAGTCCCACCTACGTAACGAAGTGTCTGTTGTGGGGAGAGGAAGGGAAAGGAGCTTGTAAGCTGCCTTGAGTCTCCTTATAGGAGAGAAAGGTGGGTATAAGGTGGGGTATAAATCCAAACTCTCCTTCTTCTTCTACTTCTTTTGTGTGCATCTGCACTGAGGCCACCGGACCAAAACTTTTTTCATTTAATAGGAGTTAGAGAAAACTTTCTGAGTTGGGAGTATGACTCACAGGAGCTCCATCGGCTCAATTTCTTTGCTGTTGAGGGCTCTCAGGAGTGGTGAGATCAGTGGAAAATGAATCCCCCTCAGGAGAGATCTCCAGGGAAAGTCACTGCCAGCGAGGGAGAGAACCACCTGATCCCTCCACCCAGGTGTGGGCAGGCGGTGAAGTCATCAGGAGATTTTGTGCTCATAAAATTCGCACGGTGCTCACGGTGCACCAACAGCTCCTCATCCCATAATAATCATGGCTTGGGGTCCCCTTCAGTGGTCTCCGGAATGAACCTAAAGCTTCCTATAGAGCAAATCCCCCACCCCTGACACTTTTATGAGACTGAGGTAAAGGGTGGGGAATAAATATAAGTAAATAAATATGCTGGCTGGATGGCCACCTGTCAGGGGTGCTTTGATTGTGTGTTCCTGCATGGCAGGGGGTTGGACTGGATGGCCCTTGGGGGTCTCTTCCAACTCCATGATTCTATGATTAAGACTGTGGAAGCAATTGGGGAGTGATTTTGCTATATAAATATGCTCTGGGTGAGGCCCCTCCATGGCAATACCCCATTCCAGCATTTCCATATGATCACTTTTCTGGAACAGAAATAAATTGGATCCTTGTATTGTCCAAATGCTTCTGAGTCTTGTTGCTTTGTTTTACGGCATGGATGTTGCAGAACCAAAAACATAGGAGGGGCCACGAAGGTGTAGCCAGACCTTCCTCATCTCCTGTGTGCCAGCAGACATGCGTCTGTCATTGAGTATATAAGGCTGGAAATAAGATAATCAGTGTGTTGTAGCAGTTCAGGTGTCAGACTGGGAGACCCAGATTCGAAACCCCAGCGTGGTGTAGTGGTTAAGAGCAGGTGGATTCTCATCTGGAGAGCTGGGTTTGATTCCTCTGCCTGAGTGGCAGAGGCTTATCTGGTGAACCAGATGTGTTTCTGCACTCCTACATTCCTGCTGGCTGACCTTGGGCTAGCGCCGCTAGTCACCGTTCTCTCAGAACTCTCTCTACCTTGCAGGGTGTCTGTTGTGGGGAGAGGAAGGGAATTCGTAAGCCACCTTGAGTCTCCTTACAGGAGAGAAAGGTGGGGGTATAAATCCAAATGCTGCTGCTGCTGCTGCTTCTCTGCCACAAAAACTTGGTGGGTGGCCTCAGGCCACTCTTACACTCTTAGCCACGACCACTGAGGAATCCCAGTGGCATAACACAGAGACAGGCTGTGGCAAACCACCCCACTCAGTGCCCCACATCTTCAAAATCCTGTGGGGTTGCCAGAGGCCAGCTGTGACTCAGTGACAAAATACTACTATTAGTAATAAGGCTGGAAGACAACCTTGACTCTGGAGAGAGTGCTTACTTTGTTCCTTTAGGCTAGGATATTCTGATTCCCTTGATTCTTTAGCCTTCCATGTCCTACAATCATCCTTAAACTGGTGGCCAGTTTTAAAACTCATATTTTTAGATCAGCTCTGCCTATCCCAAACAGATACCCTTGGCATCTATTGCAAATAGCATGGGGTGTGTGTGTGTGTGTGTGTGTGTGTGTGTGTGTGTGTGTCTTGAAATAGCCTGAGCTGTTCTGAGTCCCTTCATTTTTGGCCTTGGAAGTCCCATAATTATCCTGAAATCAGTGTTGCAACCTCAGCTTCCTCTTCAAATAGCAGTAGCTGCGGTTACAGAGATCTGAATATGCTATTAGACCGGTCTCGTTGTCCCTTCTTTTCCTTGGGCCTGATGGTGAACTTGGTGCCCAATTTTCAAACGCTGGCTGGCTCCATGTTCTGATGAGCTCTGCCTGTCGCCAAAAGGGAAACTGAACGTTCATTACAAATAGCATGGGGGAGATCTGGAAATAATGTGGACCAAGGTGTTTTCGTCCCCTTCCTTTTTTGGCAGTTCAAATGCCACAATTGTCCTGCAGTGAGTGGACAGATTTGAGAGACCTGGCCTTCCTTTCTGCTTAATGATGGCACCCACAGACAGACAATCTTACCTTCCATTGGAAACAGCAAATGGAGTTGCCATAGCCCTGGTAAGGATGTTCCGATTCCCTTCATTTCTGGCCCTGCAACTCCCTTGGTCATCCTGGAGCTGGTGACAAAGTTTTCAATGCCTGGCTTTGAATATGGATGAGTTCTGCCTGCCACAGACAACTTCAGCTTCCATTGCAAATAGCTTGGGGGGGGGGGGGGGGGGGGCTTCTCTAAGTAGTGTTCTCTTTCTCTCTCTCTCTCTCTCTCACACACACACACACACACACCCCATCTGGTCTTACATGCATGATGCGTGTATACCTGCATATCTGCCATCCCAAATTACAAACCTTAGCATGTCATGTAACCAGCACCTTGGGTCCCCCTGCTAAGGCTGCCTCTGAGCTAGTGCAAAGGGCAGAGCTTTCCCATTGCTATAGCCTCCCCCTCCCCAGTACACGTGTGGTTTAGCACATGCAAGTGGCTGAGCGTGTGGGAAGGAGTTGAAACAGGAAAGAAAAGAGCCGACGTGGCCTAGTGGTTAAGAGTGGTGGGCTCTTATCTGGTGAACTGGATTTGCTTCCCCAACTCCTCCACATGAAGCCTGCTGGGTGACTTTGGGCCGGCCACCGTTCTCCCAGAACTCTCTCAGCCTGTCAGGACCAAGGCCTGAATGGGATCTGTATTCAAAGGGGTGTTGTTTGATGCCGGTTGATTGATACGCGCACTGACTGATATATGGAAGGGTCTCTTCCTTTCCATCCTGTTCCTTTCTTCTTGATCTTTACAGCTTCACACTGGTCAGAGATAACTAGGCACAACCCTGGGAAGTCTCCCAGCCCCTGACCACAGGATGCTCCTTGTGTGTGTGTGTGTGTGGGGGGGGACGAGCATGTGGCATACCTTCCTCTCCTGCGACCTTGAGGTGCCCATCTCTCCTGAAACAAGCCTTTTAACACTTTTGGTGGGAGAACAGGAGGGTGGTTGAGTGGAGATATAACAACCGAGGAAAGCCAGGATCCCTCCAGAACGGGCTTTCTCAAGCTGGGGACTTGCTGCCTTCAACAAACACTTCTGATCAAGGATCCAGAGTCCGTTCAAGGCCCGAGACCTAACGCAGCCCCGCCTATCTCATGTGGGTGTCTGTTATGGGGAGGAGAAGGGATGGAGTTTATGAGCTTTGAGTTCTTGTGGTGGAGAAAGTAGAACAGAAATCCAGACTCCTCCTCCTCCTCTTCATCTTTTTTATTACTAAAGACTAAGCCCAAGCACAGAAATGGGAAATAGTTGCCAAGTCTAGTAGTTACAGACCTAAGAAAAGCAACATTAAAAACTCAGAGGTGAGTGCCTCTGAGCTGGCACAGAGTGCCTCACCCATGCCAGAACTTATGATTTGGCAGAGAACTTTTGCTATCATCTTTCTGTTCTATGAATTTGTGCTCGCCTGAGTCCTCCTCGCCTGTGCTATTGTGCCACAGTTTGCCAGCAACTGATGATGCCGTCCGGTCCCTGGAAGCTGATTGGGTGGGAGGGGGCCAAGAGTCTGGCTGGGGCAGGCTGCTCTTGAGAAAGTGTTTCTCTGCCTGGGAAGGAGGTGGCTGCTGCATAGAGCCAGAAGGACAGAGAGGGGGTGGGGGAAATCCACAACAGAGAAAGTGGCCCCTTGTTTGTCCATTCGAGGAACTTCCACTTTCTTTTTCCTTTGAAAAGAAGCACAGAGTCAGGCTTCGGCTGGGCTTTGCTTGTCATGAGAAGCCAGCAAAAGCTGACTGGGAGACACTTTCCGTGGCTTCATTTTTCCTTCCAGAACCTCAGAGAACTCTCCCGTTACCACCAGTCTCCCAACAGAGTGGCTTCTCATCCATCCATCCATTTATTTATTTTTCAACTAAAACATGTATCTCCAGCCTTTCCTCGTGGTTCCAGGTGGCTGACAATAATAGCTGAAAACCTCCCCAGCTGAACCCAAATATAAAATAACAAACCCCAAATATCTCCACCCTTCCCCCATTCCACACCTCTGAGCAGGGGCTGGAAAAACCAATGAGGAGCAGATGATTTAATCTCCAGGTAAACCCTCCAAGGGACAGCAAGCGGGCCACAGTGGTTAAGAGAAGTGTGCTTGCACGTAGGTAAGGGGGGGGGTTCTCGGGTTTGAACCCCCCCATTCATGTCCGAAGCTCCGCCCACCCGTTTGTGGGTTTTTAAAACATTTTATTGCTTTTTTCGATTTTGGCCTGCAGGGGGCGCATTGTTTGGGCTAGCAGCACCAAACTTTCAGGGATTGTTTGGGGGACTCTCCTGATGATACTACCTGGGTTTGGTGAGGTTCGGTTCAGGGGGTCCAAAGTTATGGACTCCCAAAGGGGGTGCCCCATCCTCCATTGTTTCCAATGGGAGCTAATAGCATAGATGGGGGCTACACCTTTGAGGGTCCATAACTTTGGACCCCCTGAACCGAAATTCACCAAACCTGGGGTGTATTATCATGAGAGTCTCTTACTGATACCACCCAGGTTTTGTGAAGTTTGGTCCAGGGGGTCCAAAGCTATGGGACTCCCAAAGGGAGTCTGCCCCCATCCCTCCATTGTTTTGAAGAGGAGCTAATAGAAGATGGGGGCTACACCTTTGAGGTCCATAACTTTGGACCACCTGAACCAAACTTCACCAAACCTAGGTGGTAATCAGAGACTCCTACAGATACCCTGAAAGTTTGGTGCTTCTAGCTTAACAATTGCACCCCTGACAGCAGGCACCCCCCAAATTTCCCCAGATTCTCGTTTTAAATCCACCCTCTTTGGCATGGATTTAAAGGGAGAATCTGAGGTCCTCAGTTTAGAAGAAGAAGAAGAGTTTGGATTTATATCCCCCCTTTCTCTTCTGTAAGAGACTCAAAGGGGCTTACAATCTCCTTGCCCTTCCCACCTCACAACACACACCCTGAGAGGTGGGTGGGGCTGAGAGAGCTCCGAAAAGCTGTGACTAGCCCAAGGTCACCCAGCTGGCATGTGTGGGAGTGCACAGGCTAATCTGAATTCCCCAGATAAGTCTTCACAGTTCAAGTGGCAGAGCAGGGAAACCCGGTTCCTCCAGATTAGAATGCACCTGCTCTTAACCACTGCGCCACATTGAAAGTGATGCTGTTTCAGGGTGGGGGATAATCCACCCCTAAACAGCCTCACTTTCAATGTTCTTTAACTAGGGGCCCCAGATTCTCCCTTTAAGGTGGATTTAAAAGGATAATTTGGGCTCTCTAGTTTAAACACCATTGAAAGTGATGCTTTTTGGGGGTGGATTCCAGCAACACAGCAGTTAGCTGCATTGTGGGAGTATGAAAACCTCAGATTTTTGCACCAGAGCTCCATTTTCCCTCTATACTTGCCTCCCTGCCCAGAGGGAGGGGCAGGGAGGAAGCAGGGGAAGTGTGCTATCCCCTTGACCTCGGAGAGCTGCTTTATATAAGCTGCTAGAGCCAGGGTTACGAGGGCTTGGGAGGCGTGCTGGCCCACGCCCTAGGGGCGGGTGGGGGTGTGGCCCCACCCCCCCCCCCCCCCCCCACAAAAATCTAGTCCACCACTACGTCCCTAGCTGGAGCCAGGGGAGGCAGGGGCTTGGGGAGGAAGGCTGATGGCCATGCCCTAGGGGCGGGTGGGGGTGTGGCCCCACCCCTGAACCCCCCCCATAAAAAATCTATACCTACGTCCCTGGAAGTGTGTCAGAGGGATTGTATCTGGTTGATTGAGATCAAGGACGTAGGTAAGGGGGGGTTTCTCAGGTTCAACCCCCACATTACATGTCCGAAGCTCCGCCCCCCATTAGTGGGTTTTTTTGTATTTTTTAGTGTTTTTCGGGTTTTGGCTTGCAGGGGCGCAGTTTTTAGGCTAGCAGCACCGAAATTTCAGGGATTTATTGGGATACACTCCTGATGATTCTACCCAATTTTGGTGAGGTTTGGTTCTGGGGGTCCAAGGTTATGGACTCCCAAAGGGGGTGCCTCATCCCCCATTGTTTCCAATAGGAGCTGATAGAAGATGTGGACTATACATTTGAGGGTCCATAACTTTGGACCCCATGCACCAAACTTCATAAATCCCAGGAGGTATCATCAGGAGAGTCTCTTATTGATACCACCCAGGTTTTGTGAAGTTTGGTCCAGGGAGTCCAAAGTTATGGACTTTCAAAGGGGGTGCCTCATGCCCCCATTGTTTCCAATGGGAGCTAATAGAAGATGGGGGCTACACTTTTGAGGGTCCGTAACTTTGGACCCCCTGAACCATACTTCACCCAACCTGGGTGGTATCATCAGGAGAGTCTCCTAAAGATATCCTGAAAATTTGGTGCTGCTAGCTTAACAATTGCACCCCTGACAGCAGGCACCCCCCAAATTTTCCGATTCTCCTTTTAAATCCACCCCCTTTGGCATGGATTTAAAGGGAAAATCTGGGGTCCCCAGTTAAAACAACATTGAAAGTGATGCTGTTTCAGGGTGGGGGATAATCCACCCCAAAACAGCATCACTTTCAATGTTGTTTTAACTGGGGACCCCAGATTCTCCCTTTAAGGTGGATTTAAAAGGAGAATTTGGGCTCTGTAGTTTAAACACCACTGAAAGTGATGCTGTTTGCGGGTGGATTCCAGCATCACAGCAGCCACCCATGGGGGGGGCAAACCTCAGATTTTGCACCAGGCTCCATTTTCCCTAGCTACGCCTCTGCCCAGAGGGGAGGGCAGAAAGGGCTACCGGCTGGGAGCCCAGTTGGTGCGGGGGAGTGCGGGGCAGGGGAGTCTGCTGTCCCCGGCCTTGGAGAGCTGCTTTTATAAGCACTGAGATCAGGGGCAGGGCTTGGGGAGGTGTGGCCACACCCCCAGGGGCGGGTGGGGGCATGGCCCCACCCCCGAACCTCCCCCCATAGAAAAATCTATACCTACGTCCCTGATTGCGATGCATTCCTAGCTCAATGTGATTCCTACAAGATATATGTAACGAACCTGCTATATGTTATCATTGCCATTCTGGGACATTCTTTCCTTGATCATAGCTTTTTGGCTTCACACGCCGAGTAGATAACAAGGCTTACTCCTGCTATTTTGGGTCTCATGGGAAATGGGATTGTTTCTGTTGTCCTGTGGGGGGGCAGGATGCCAGGTGGCTCTACCTGTATCCATCGCTGACCTTGGGGTGCCGAAGTTCCAAACTCTTTCTCACATCCTTTGGGGAAATGGGAGTGGGGACTAACATCAGGATAAAGGGGGTAGTAAAAGCCAAGTTTGCCAGCTGAGTGCTTCAGTGCCTGTCAATAAATGTTGATGATCAACAAAACAGAGTCTGTTTATTGCTTCAAGATTCGAGACCTAACACAGTGGACTTTAATCTGGTGACCAGATTCGATTCCCCGCTCCTGCACATGAAGCCTGCTGGGTCAGAACTCTCTCAGTATCCTCTCAGCCCTTTCATCTGTGATTAGGCACCACTTGGCAGCACTGCAACTCCTCCAAATCGAGAGGACCTCAATGCACACTCCCGGGCGGACTCTCTCATTGGGTCTCTCCCGTCCTTTTCAGGAGGGTGGCAAACTATTACAAAACTGCCACCGCTGCTGTCCCTTGCTGCAGGCCGGCTCTGGCTCCGGAGTTCAGGACAAAGTGACACCTGGCAAGCAAAGGCGGGGGGAGGGGAACCAGGCTGATATTTGCAGGAGGCAGCAAAGCACCTGGGCCAGGCAGGTAACTCTGGACGCGAGCTGTGCTTTGCCGCCCTCCCCCACTGGACACACGCCAGGGACTTCCCGGGGCTGGCTGGTCACCCGATCTAGGTTCGGCTTTGGGGTTTGGCAGGGACTTTCCTAGAGTCAGACTTTGAACTGCTGGAGCCAATCACAGGTCTAGATTGTGACTGAGTCATCAGTTGCTGGGCAGGCAAGCCGCTGCTTCTGGACCAAAATCTCTTGGGCTCAGCTGAAAACAGACCGTCTCCCCCTGAAAATTAAAAAAAAATTATCTGGAGCTGCAAACCCCATTTGAGCCTTGTAATGAAGGTAACACAGCCTATTAAGTCTATGCTAGCCAGTCAACATTGGACTAATTGGTCTAACTGAGCATTCAATAACATGGAATCATAGAGTTGGAAGAGACCAGAAGGGCCGTCCCGTCCAACGCCATGCAGTGCAGGAACACACAATCAAAGCACTCCCGACAGATGTTCATTCACCAAAACAGGACGATCGCCTTGGCTGTTTCTTCCTCAGATATAGATGCAGTCCTTTCAATAAGAGGATGTTAGGTTTAAACCCTTGGAACAACAAACAGACTCTGGATCTGTTGATCAGTAGAGTTTATTGGAAGGTAGCGAAGCACCCGGCTTACAGGAAACCGGTTCTGTCGAACCTGCTTCCAACACCCCCTTTATCCAGCACCAGCCTCCCATTTCCCCAAAGAATGTAAGAAAAAGTTACAACTCAGAGCGCCCCGAGGCCAGCCTGTAACAGTGGACTCTCACCCCCACGGAACAACGGAAGCTATGTTGTGGCTTACAATGTTATGTTAGAATGCTATGTTTATGTTGCTGTTTATTGATCCTACGTTTATTGATGCTATGTTTACTGATGTTCTGTTGTTGATATTATAACTGTTATTACATTGTTGTGCACCACCCTGAGCCCTTCGGGGGAGAGCGGTATATAAATCAAACATACCATACCGTACTATGGGAGTAACTCGTACCAGGGATCAGCCTAGTTTTCTAACAAGCGTGTGAAACTGTAACAGAAAGATCAAAGGGACAGTGTTTCACTAACACAGTGGTAACGTTTAGCAGGCAAAGCACATGTATCTGAAGCAGTTACATTGACAGGGCTGCATCTCAGTCATTTAGATATCATCACCCTCTATTTTATAGCCCTAGTCTGGAGTCAGGAATGGAGTCTGGAGTCACCTGAGTGCCATCCCTGACAGAGGCAGATCTGACCATCCAGTATTTAAGATACCGTGAAGCATTCTGGGATCACCAGCTCCGTTTCCTGGAAGATGGCCGACCGGCACGCGATAGACTTCAACTATCGGGGTCAGGGAAGACCGTTGTCGGGCAGAAATCTGGGGAGATTCATCAGGAGGGCTTTAAACTGTGAGGGGGAGGAGACAATCAACATGGGGATTTCAGCGAAGGAGGCCAAGCATCAAGAGGCCACCTGAGAGGGCCAGGTCAAATGAAAGCAAAGGTGTGGGGCTCAGGTGCCGACGCACCAATGCCCAAAGCTTGGGCAAAAGGAAGGCAGAGCTTGTGCCTCTAATAGTTATGGGTGGCTTCGGCTTCCCTAATGTGTGCTGGGAGACAAACTCTGCCGAGCAGCCACAGACACATAACTTCCTGCCCTCCCTGGCCGACAACTTCCTTTTTCAAATGGTGGCGGAAACGACGACGGAGTGGACTGGAACAAAATGCAGTTCAAAAAGGTTAAATGCAGAGTCCTACATCTGGGTAACAAAAGGGAGGAACACGCATGCAGGGGGGATACACTTCTGAGTAGCAGCGTGTGAGAACGAGATGTCGGGGTGTGACTGGACAGCAAGTTGAACACGAGCCGCCCTTGTGATGCAGCGACACAAAAGTCCGGAGCTGGATGATAGGTTGCTGACCGTTACCCAAAGGGCCAGAGAGGGGAACAGCCCAGTTGGTAGATTGTCACTGGAAGACCAAACTGACCTTTACCTGGGATGGATTCTCCACCACCACCAACTCCTCCTCCTGCCCCAGTAAAAGAGCTCTTTCCAGACTATGGAGGGGGGGATATTGAGGAGGGGGAGTTGTGGAAAGTGCAGAAGGTGACACCTCCCCCCCCCCTTCTGGAAATCTTTTTGATGGCCCAGCCGGAGGCAGAAAGAGACACTCCCCTCAAGTCCTGCTCTCATGGAAAAGATCATTTGTCCAAACCCCAGAACCTATTCCACCCCCACCCCCCAAAACGCTTCCTCTTCGCCAGGAGCCCCCGCTTGGAAGCCGCCTGGACGCAGCGGCGGAAGGGCTCGGCTTTCGCTTCCCCACGCGGCAGGGCGGACTGGCCACGCGGGGAAATGAAAGAGGGAAGCGGGCCCGGAGCGCGGCCCCCCCACAGCGAACTCCTCCATGAAGCCCCTGGGACGCCAGCAGGGTTGCCAACCGGCCTGGAGCACACCCGGCCGGACCCTCCAGCAGAGGGAAGGGGCCCTTGAAACCTCTCACTGCAAATAACCTCGCTTGGTAAAGGAGATCCCATCCCATTGAGCCCCGGTTGAAGGAGGCTTCTCTCCCGGCCTGCTGGCAACCGTCTCCCTCCCAGGCACAAGCGTGGCCGGCACTCGTGCAACCCGCGGCACTTCTACTCACGAGTAAGCTCCCACTGAGCTTCCGGGCACGCAGCCAGAGGATTGGGCTGCACGGGACATGGGGGGGGGGGCTTGTGTCCTGGGGGCGCTCTCCTCCGAAAGCCCCCCCTCCACAACAGGGCCTTTGCTTTTCCCTCCCTCCCTCCCCCCTCCCTTCCCCGTTTTGTCCCCACCCACCCCCGGTTTCCCAGTCGCCCCCCCGTTTCCCTATTCCTGGCTCGCCCCCCCCCCCCCCATCCCGGGCCGCTTCCCCATCTCAGGGGCCCGTCTGACACCCCGCCCCCCCCCCATGCTCCCTCCCCACACAACGCAACTGGACGGGAAGAGGAGGGGGCTCCTGAGGAAAGGGGGGGTCGGGGGGCGTCAGGGGAAGGCCAGGAGGGATCTGCAGAAACAAACCACAAAGTGGGGACCTCTCCCCCCCACCCCGCATAGGGGATCACGGCTTCTTGGCGGTGGGGGGGGGGCATCTGCTGGCTGCCAGTGCGCGTGCGTCGTTGGACGTGCACGAGGGAAAGTGGGGAGGGGGTCCCGGCCCCCCACGCAAATCGCCCCCGCCCCTTCGCCCAGCCCCCACCTGCTCTTCACGAGAGTGCCCCCTCCCCACCAGTGAGCTCCTCACTCTGCCCCCGCCTCTTTCTGTCACATGACTTCACGTCACGTGCTCGCAGAGCCGTTGGGCCCCCTCCCCACTTGGCTGGGGGGGTCGGCGGTGGCTGGGTCTCTGCAGCCTCCTGCTTCTGGTAAGGGTCGCCAGGGGGAGGGGGGCAAGGGTCGCTTCCTGCTCCGCCCCCCCGCCCTGGTGCCGTGGGGACTACGGGGAGCCTCCATAGTCAGCGGCAGACTACCCCTGAGCCCCGGCACTTAATTGGCCCGGCCTGATGCCCTGGCGCTGGGCCTCTCCGTGAGACAGGATGCCGGTGGGGGCCGTAGGGCACTCCTCCTAGTCTCTTTGGCTTGGATTTCCTGGCGCCTCATTGAAAGACGGGACCCTCAAGGATCATCTAGTCCAACCCCCTGCACAACGCAGGGAATTCACAAGTACCTCCCCCTCCCACCATTCCCCCAAAGACTCCCACTCAATGCCAAGAGGAAGAGGGAGAGCGGGGAGTCCTGCAGTTTCAGGCGAGGGGGGAATGGAAGTGGGGGTCCAAGGCAGTGAATAGAGGCAGGGGTGGAGTCAGAGGAAAGCCAGGGACACCCCCCCCCTTTCATGCCCATGGGGCCAACAGACTGTCACCCCCTCCCCAAGTTGGAGCTCATCTTCCCTCCTTCCTGCAGTGCTAGCCCAGCAGACCCCTGAGCTTAATCCCGAGAGGGGACACAACACGCAGTATTTGGGCCCAGGGGCACGGGTTTTAATTTCGCCTCCCTCTGTGGGATCTGCAGCATACGGCTGAAGGGGTGTGTGTGTAATTTATTTTGAGTGTTTCAGTGCCACCTTGTTGAAGTTCTGCTCTGGATCTGACTGGGTGAGTGGGGGGGGGGTCAGTGTCTGTGCGAAGTGTGTGTTGCAGGGGAGTCTATCGGGACAGACCAGCTGCCATGTCTGTGCCTACAACAGGAAGGCCTTTCCGACAGCGAGGAGGATCACAACATCACTGCCCATGAACCTGCTGAGCCATTTCATTTTCGCCTGGTTTCTTGAGTGTCTTATGCCGTTCCTGTTGTGTTGCTTTCTCACTTTGGGCCTCAGTTTGGGCTTCGTTTGCTTGTGTTATACTGGTTTTATTGCACTATTTGTCATCCACCATAAGTCTCAACAAGAAAGGTGGGCTATAAATGAAGTTGCTCAGTGTCATAAGCCAGGGGTCAACTTCAGATTCTGGGCCGCTTGGAAAGCAGCCCCCTCCCACCGGCCCCCGGTCTCATTTTGAATTGTTCCATTCCCATGTCTTTCCTACAGGGAGGGGCTTGTGATAGACCCAAGGCAGGTCCTTTTCAGAGGTGGCCCCGAGATTGTGGAGCGACCTTCACACTGAGGGGCATCGAGCATCTTCTTTGTACGCATTTAGAAAATCAGTAAAGATGCACCTATTTTCCTTGGCCTTTGGCTGAAGAGATGGTTTCCCCCTTTTGATAATATGAATTTTTAAGTAGGTTTTGTGGATTTTAATAGGTTTTATTGTTATAGATTGTACTTTTTAGGCTATCAGATTTTATGACTCCTACGTTGTAACCTTCCCTGAGCTCTTCCTCAACTTTCCCCAACTTTGTCAATAATTTACCACCAACTTGTTCAACATTGTTAGTCTCATCTTGACTTTTGGCCCCTTGATGGGTAGGCTCCAAAATTATGATGATTTGGAATTAATCACTGCTTGGTAACCTGTAGTAATAGTAGTAATAATAATATTAATCAAAAAATCAACATTTGTCAGATTCAAAAGGCAGCCTTGCAGGATTGCTACACCGATACGTTACAATTTCCCAGGCCTCTGGGTGAGGCTCAGATTTTAATCAAAGACCAACAACCAGCGACAGAACTGACAGCTGTGATATTAAACAAAATTAAAATAATAATAAGAACAAGAACAAGAAGGTGGGATAAAAATACTAATAAAGACATGTGTTTATTGTAAAGGTCTTTTCCTGCCTGGATGGAGTAATCGGCAGCCAGCGAAGGTCTGTCAGCCCTGATGGAGCTGAGACTGAAAACAGATCCGGATGCAGAAGGCGGAAGCAGACCTGATGGAGGCAAGAGGATGGACAACAGGGAATTCTGGGAAACAGCCCTGCAGGAGGACCCTGGGACGGAGACCCCGTGCTCCGATGGCTGGCCCTTCAGGCAGTTCCGCTGCCAGGAGGCCGAGGGGCCCCAAGAGGTTTGCAGCCGCCTCCACCATCTTTGCTGCCAGTGGCTGCAGCCAGTGAGGAACACCAAGGAACAGATGCTGGACCTGGTGGTGCTGGAGCGCTTCCTGGCCGTCCTGCCCCCGGAGGTGCAGCGCTGGGTCAGGGACTGCCAGCCGGAGACCAGCTCCCAGGCGGTGGCCCTGGCAGAGTGCTTCCTCCTGAGTGTGGCAGAGGAAAAGAAGTGGAAAGGGCAGGTGAGGGGGCTTCATCTCAGCCTACCCGCCTCTTTTGGAAGCCTACTGCCCAAAACCCACCTTTTTCTTTCCACTTCTACTGTCCCTTTCAAAAACTTCTGCTTCTTCACTGTTCCAGGAAACATCTGAAGGACCGTATGGTTTGCCTAAAGCAGAGGCTCCGCCAGACCCCCAGCAGGAACCAGTACTTCCGGGGTTCACTCAGGGGGGCGACAGAAGAGCCACCTCACTGGGTAAGGATTATGAGGGGTAGATTTCAGCTTTTATCCCTCTTGCGCCTACTCTTGAATCAAGCTGAAATCTGTAGGCTGCTATTCAGTAAGGTTTGTCCCTGACTCTACGTGGCTAAAAGGCACGCTGTCCTCGCTCTTCCACTTGCTTGCTAATGTTAGCGTGGTAAAATAATAAAGACCGGCTACCACCTGACCAGTGGCCTCATGGATGTTAGCTGCAGTGCTTTCTGTTGACAATACCTGACCAGTCAATTGACCTAAACGTCAATGCTCAGAATTTCAAGAAAACACGGTGTCAGGACAGCTAGTTGCCAGTAAGCATGCAACATAGCTGGTAAAGGGCTTGTCAAGGAAGTAACAGTAAAATGTCGCCATTAAGCCTCCATATTGTTAACTTAATGTCTGGCTCAACACTGCCGTTCACATGGAACCCAGAACATATGAAACTTTTGTGGCATAATAGTGGTGGGACATCATGTTTTGGTCCCCAGCCCAATATTAGTTAGACCAGGGGTCTGCAACCTGCAGCTCTCCAAATGTTCATGGACTACAATTGGCCATGCTGGCAGGGGCTGATGGGAATTGTAGTCCATGAACATCTGGAGAGCTGCAGGTTGCAGACCCCTGAGTTAGACCGAGTAGCAGCTTCCGCCCTGCAAATCTCAGCCAGCCTCTGGGACCTCTACAGCTGCCCTTTGAGTCTGGTTTCTTATCCAGCGTGGAGACAATTTCCCGCACAAAGCCCAGCAACGCCAAATGCTTCTGAAGGGACCGACTGATGTGATCTTTGGCTTTCTCACAGGTGGTGAAGCTATGCCGGTTGTGAGCACGAGGTCATCACCACTCCTCGGGGCCATGGAAGAGGTTGCTATCCACCTGGATCAGGTAAAAGATGGACTGAAAGTGTGTGTGTGTTGTGAGATTGGGTGAGAGACAGATAGGGCTGGAGACTGTCCACCTTTGTCCTCTGGCTTCTATCGAAGATGCCAGCAGCATGGGCTCTTGGGAGCCCTCATTTTATTATTTTATTATTTACAACATGGATATTTCTTATTAATTATTTGATGCTTAGGCCCGCCTTCCCAGCGTTGTGCCCTGATCAGGGCCACCAAGATGGCTAACAATTAAAGCATCCATGATAAAATGACATCGTAAAATTGTTAGTATCAACCCCTTCCAAGCAGACATTAAACCAGATTCAAAACAGAATTAAAATACATCCCAGCCACACAAAAGTGGGTGGGGAAGGAGGAATCCCTGAACGGAAAAATCTTCACTCTTTGGAGGGAAATGGCAACAGAAGGCCATTGATTCTTCTTGCACGCTGGTGGACATTCTGCAAAAACCCCTGGCTGAAAACATTTCCTCCTCCTTGCAGAGCCCGGTGACCTTTGAGGAGGTGGCCGTGTCTTTCTCCGAAGAGGAGTGGGCTCTGCTGGAGCCGGACCAAAGGGCTCTCTACAATGAGGTCATGTCGGAGAGTCTTCTCAGTGTGGCCTCTTTGAGTAAGTGCTCTCCTGCTTCTGATCCCAGGCAGAAACCGCCACCCTCCCCAGTCTGCTTCTCTGGGCCTCTTCTGATGGTCTGGGGGTCTCTTCCTAGGCAGGGGGGAGTCTCCCCGCTCAAACCTCTGCTGCTTCCGGATGCTGCGTCAGCTCTGTGATGGGTCGTGTCTGGGGATCCTGTTTCTGCCGTCCGCTTCCGGGCTGCCTTCGCGCTTTCGAGTCAGACTTCACAGGGAGAGCCAAACAGACGTTTTTGGACCACCACCTCCCACCCACCAAAGGTCTCAGGATTTTACAGGTGATGAGAAGGGGGGCCAGGTGGGGAAGGACGGGTCTGTTGTAATCTTCAAAACTGATGCACAGATGCTCTTAGCACTTTTCTGCTCCCTGATGTATGTTTGTGCCTGGTTTGCAGTAATCTAATATGACAACTTTATTAAGAAATAATAACAATTAAAACTGATAAATAAATGCATTGCAAAGAGGGTGGATTGGAATGAGACAGGCCTCCTGGTACCCATTGCACGAGTAGGAAGAAATTGTGTGTGTTTGGGGGGCGGGGGTCGCTAGCTTTGTGCCACTTGGGCCACTTCAGTTAAAAAAACAGAAGTGACACAGGGACAGTCTAGCATTTTTACAAATTTAATGAGTCCCAGAGCATCAGTGTGGTGCCGAGTCCCCCCTCCCGATTTCTCCTGGGGTGACCTGCCTGTTCTCTGGCAACCCTGGAAGGAACTCAAGGAGGTCCTGTTGACTTTTGGGGTTGGAGGAGAGGGGGGAAGGGCCCCTGAAGTTCTGATTGGAAGGTAATATAAATAGAAAAAGCGTGAAAGGGTTCATTCTGAGGGTAACCAAAACGGGTGGTTTCTGCCACAAAAATGGCTCTGCAGCAATTGCCACGATTTCTTGAACTCATGAAGCACCACTGATCCATTTTGCTCAGCCGTGTCTCCTCTGAGAGGCAATGTGAGTCTGTGGTCAGGAAATGGGAGATTTCGTGCCCAGATCTTTGAATGGCAGATTCCCCAGGCTCAGCGCAAAACATGGGCTCTTCCAGTGCGTAGTTCCCATGCCACCCAGCTTTCTTATGGAACCCAATGTTGTTCCGCTGAATCTTCACGTTACCCAGTTTCTCCGAGGTAGAATCATAGAATCACAGAATCATAAAGTCGGAAGAGACCCCAAGGGCCATCGGTCCAATCCCCTGCCATGCAGGAACGCACAATCAAAGGTGCTTCCAGTTGTATCCACAGCAACCCTGTGAAGTAGGAAAAACCAGGAAATAGTGGCTTGTATCTTAACCCCACTGCTCAGCAGAGATGGAAGTCTTTCTCTGGTCTCAGGAGCCCCCCTCCAACTTAATGGGGTTCTTCCTCTCATGGAAGAGTCACCTAATTTGGAGGAAGGCTTCTCTGGGTAGAAGATGTCCTCAGCTCTGTGCAGCTGAGCTGTATCTGGAATAGGGTTACTTGCACCCAGGGATCGAGTCCAGTGTCATCTGATGCCAGTCAATAAAGGCTCTTTACTGACCTGTAGAATCAGCCTCCTAGTTTGGTCTTTGCTGCTCTGTTGTTCACAGCAGCTGACAGGTATTAGGTCTTGAACCTTGAATCAATAAACAAATTCTGGATTGTCGTTCAGTGGTGTTCACTGGAAGGCAGCGAAGCACCCAGCTTGTAAAAAGCCAGTTCGGGTGAACCTGGCTTTTGCTACCCCCTTTGTTCAGAAATAATCCCCCCCCCCCCCAGCTGTTTTCCCAAAGAGAGAGAAAGAGTTAATTCAGAGCCGAGGCGCCCCAAGGGCAGCGACAGTTAGAGATCAAGCCACCTGGCCTCCTACCCTCACAGAGTCACGGAGACATCCCATTTCCCAGGGGAGCAGAAGATGTCAGGGGTAAGCCTAAGTATGTAGGTAAGGGGGGGGTTCTCGGGTTCAACCCCCCATTACATGTCCGAAACTCCGCCCCCAATTTTTGTTTTTTTTGTATTTTTAGTGTTTTTTCGGTTTTTGGCCTGCAGGGGGCGCATTCTTTAGCTAGCAGTACCAAACTTTCAGGAATTTGTTGGGAGACTCTCCTGATGATACCACCCAAGTTTGGTGAAGTTTGGTTCCGGAGGTCCAAAAGTTATGAACTCCAAAAGGGGGTGCCCCATCCCCCATTGTTTCCAATGGGAGCTAATAGGAGATGGGGGCTACACTTTTGAGGGTCCATAACTTTGGACCCCCTGAACCAAACTTCACCAAACCTGGGTGCTAACATCAGGAGAGTCTCCTAAAGATACCCTGAAAGTTGGGTGCTGCTAGCTTAACAATTGCACCCCTGACAGCAGGCACCCCCAAATTTCCCCAGATTCTCCTTTTAAATCCACCCCCTTTGGCATGGATTTAAAGGGAGAATCTGAGGTCCCCAGTTTAAACATTGAAAGTGATGCTGTTTCAGGGTGGGGGAGAATCCTCCTCCAAACAGCATCACTTTCAATATTGTTTTAACTGGGGACCCCAGATTCTCCCTTTAAGGTGGATTTAAAAGAAGAATCTGGGCTCCCTAGCTTAAACACCATTGAAAGTGAAGCTTTGGGGGGTGGATTCCTGCATCACAGCAGCTATCCAGGGAGGGGGGGGGCTTGCAAAACTCAGATTTTGCACCAGGGTCCATTTTTCCTACCTACGCCTCTGCCTGGAGGGGAAGGCAGAAGGGACTTCCAGCTGCCAGCTGGGAGCCCAGTTGGTGGGGGGCAGGGCGAGGGGAAGGGAAGTCTGCCATCCCTGGCCTCGGAGAGCTGCTTTTATAAGCACTGAGGCCAGGGGTGGGGCTTGGGGAGGTGTGGCCACACCCCTCGGGACTGGGTGGGGATGTGGCCATGCCCCCCGACCCCCCCCCCTAAAAAATCTATACCTACGTCACTGGGTAAGCCTAGTTATCTATAAAGCATGTGAGACCATAAAATAGAGATCAAAGAAAGAATGACCCCTTACAGCAGTGGTAACATATAGCAGGTGGAGGACATATCTTGTAGCGATTACATTCAAGAATGCCTCCCAACTGACTAGATACAATCACCGCCCATATATTTTGTAACAATCACATTAAGCTAGGAATGCATCTCAATCAGCTAGAAGAAGAAGAAGAGTTTGGATTTATATCCCCCCTTTCTCTCCTGCAGGAGACTCAAAGGGGCTGACAATCTCCTTGCCCTTCCCCCCTCACAACAAACACCCTGTGAGGTGGGTGGGGGCTGAGAGAGCTCCGAGAAGCTGTGACTAGCCCAAGGTCAACCAGCTGGCGTGTGTGGGAGTGCACAGGCTAATCTGAATTCCCCTGATAAGCCTCCACAGCTCAGGCGGCAGAGCGGGGAATCAAACCCGGTTCCTCCAGATTAGATACACGAGCTCTTAACCTCCTACGCCACTGCTGCTTTGGTGCCATCCCTGACAACAGCGTTCAGTCTCTTGATTTGCAGTTTTCAGCCAAGCTCTTACTATTTTTGTGTCTTCTTTTTCCAGTTCCTTCTGGCTGGAGCCTCGTACAGGAGGCAGAGGACTCTCTGAGAAGAGTCAGAACTGCCAGTCCAGAAGGGCAGAGAAGCCTAAAGGAAGCAAAACAGGAAAGCAGGGACAAACCCTTCCCTTCTCAGCACGGTCGCTTCTGGGCAGTTGAAACCCATGCAAGTGAGGCAGATTTCAACAATGAACTGAACTTCAATACCGAGTGGGGAATCAACACGAGGGAGAAATCGTATCGATGTTCGGGGAGAGGAAAGAGCAGCGAACAGAGTGAAAATCTGATTTCACAGCCAAGCATCCACCCGTGTGACTACTTAGAGTCTGCAGAACGCGTCAGTCAGAGCACACGCTTCTTGGAGCATCAGGGCATCCACGTGGAGGAGGAAGAGGAGTGCAGAGACAGCTTCATCCTGAGTGAGTACTTGACGGAGCTCCAGCAAGAGCAGAAGCCGTACAAATGCCGAGTGTGTGGAGAGAGCTTTGCTCATCGGTCGGTCCTCACCGTGCATCGCAGAAGCCATGTGAGAAGGAACCCATACAAATGCTCTGTGTGCGGGAAGGGCTTCAGTCAGAGAGGAAACTTGAGGGCCCATCAGAGAATCCACACAGGAGAGAAGCCCTATAAATGCACAGAGTGCGGAAAGAGCTTCCGTCAGAGCGGAACCCTGGCTTCCCACCAGAGAACCCACACGGGGGAGAAACCATACAAGTGCTTAGAGTGCGGAAAGAGCTTCAGCGACAGCTCTACCCTGACAGCCCATCAAAGAATCCACACAGGGGAGAAGCCATTTGAATGCACGCAGTGCGGAAAGAGATTTGGTCACAAAGGAAACCTGAATTCCCATCAGAGGATCCACACAGGGGACAAACCGTTTAAGTGCGTGCAGTGCGGGAAAAGGTTCAGTCAAAGAGTTAACTTTATGAGTCACTATCTAAGAATCCACGCAGCGGATAAACTGTTTGGGTGCTTCTAGGGTGGAAAGAGCTCCCGTCTTAACACAAGCCTTACTTTCCACCAAACCTTACTTTCCACAAAGGGAAAAAAGCACGCACACACGTGTTCAGTGCGTAGGAAAAGCACACGTCAAATATGTATTGTTGAATAATTCATATCAAATAATTCATGCAGAGGAGGATACTGTGAAGCCTGCAAAGACTTCTTCTGACAGGAATGTCGGGCAGAACTGAGATGGCCACAGAGTTTTCCTTAGCCCCTGAATGACCATTGGAGTACCTATTTACATACTCCAGAAAGGGCAAACGAAAACAGATAAGAGCACAAACGTGCATCTTACAAGATGGCAGGATTTGGCCCTCACCTGTGCAGAGCAGAACTTGCTGTGCAGTGATCGGGCGACTCTCCCACTTCCAAAGTGATGAATCCAAGCGCACAACTGCCTTCACCAAGAGTTCACATCTGACATATTTTCAGCTACTTTCTACCCATGATTCTTCCTTTGTTCCTTTATTCAGTGCCCTTTGCCGTGGCATTAATCTACCATAGCATAAAGACTCCTTCCACACTTGCCTGAAAATTGAGGGGCTGCCTTGAAGGCCACCTTTCCGAGCTCAGTTCCCTTTGCAACTTGAGATCCTGGGAGATTTTCAAGATTTTTTTTTCAGTGTCTCTGCTTTCTTGCAAAGGCGCACACAGTGCTGTCAGAGGAAGGCTGGCCCCCTGGCGAACAAACAGTGCTAGTCCAAATGAGCAAGGACTCCCTCAAGGCCCCCACACACACTATGTGTCTCCTTTCTCTGTTGCTGGCGATTCTGCATCTCCCAGTAGCCAGCAAATAAAATAACCACAGGTGTCAAACTCGTGGCCCTTCAGATGTTATGGACTACAGTTCCCATCATCCCCTGTAGTCCATAACATCTGGAGGGCCACGAGTTTGACACCTATGCAATAACAATTTCTTAACAGCCAGGGGGGAAAGTAGTGGTAGGAGGTGAAGGGAGCAGGTGAAGTTTATGAATAACGAGGGAAGCAGGTACTTGCTTATCAGGCTGAGGGGGCGGGGGATTGCTCATAGTATCAGATCCCAGCAAGAGAAAGCGGAGCTGGGAGAAGCTGCTGCATTTGGAGCATTTGGGGACCTTCTTGTGTTATCCCAGTGGTCAAAATGGCTGACTGCTCTTGAATGGCACCGTTTCTTTGGAGGAGACTGAAGGTCAGCCTGTTGGGTTTCTTCTTTAGGATACCTGGTTTCTGAGCCAGGGAACAGCGCAAGGCCCTTCCTGTGTTTACATTATCTGTGTATATGGGTTTATTTTAAATGTTCAGTGCTGAGTGAGGAGGAAGTTGCTTTTTAGATACTTTGTACGTAGGAGAGAGCACTGGTCAAGATAATATGGTCTTGTGTCCGGTGAATGACAATAGCAGTGTGATGATGATTTTGTTGCGTTTGTGTGTTATGGTTGTATGTTGGGATTATTTAGGAATATTTCCTACATACTCATTAAAGAATGTTTGTTTGATTTGGCTTTTATTTTTTATTTTTGGATTTATAGGCTGCTCTTTCCTTTACAGGCTCCGGGCTGCTTACAGCAGTAAGGGAAATGAAAATTCAGCCAAATTCTGGTGTGTCCATCTATAGGGCTTAGAGGTTTCTAAATACTTGGTTGGGTTTTTTTCCTATGCATCCATTTAAACTTGCTCATGTTGAATCATATTTGCTGACTCTTCCAGTTTGGAGAGATCCCTTTGGAACTGTTTGCAATCACTTCTGGTTTTCACCACCCTAAATAATGTAAGTCTTTGTCCGGCTCCTATTTCTTTGCCTAAAACGACTCCACCGGGTGGAAAGTTCTGCCACTGAGGCAAGACCTCTGCTCCGCCACAGAATTCCTCCCTCCCAATATATAGGCCACGTGATGCCAAAACCTCATGTTTCTTGCAAGGGCTGTCTTACATGAGAGGAAGCCCAAAAGCGTGTCTGCATATCCTGAAATGTACAGATTTTTCTTCTGTGGGCTGCATTTTTTCCAGAACCCAACAGTAGGAACTTGGAAATCCACTTTGACCTGTGATGCCAAAGGCTGAAGAACCTGACAGTTACCTCTTGAGAGCCAATGTGGTGTAGTGGAGAAGAACAACAGACCCATACCTGGAGAACTGGGCTTGATTCCCCACTCCTTTGCGGGTGACCCTGGGCTAGTCACAGTTCCATCTGAACTCCCTCAGTCTCACCTATTTCACAAAGTGTCTTTTGTGGGAGAGGGAGGGATGGAGTTTGTCAGCCATTTTGAAACTCCTGACAGTGGAGGACAGCAGATTATAAAATAGCAACTCTTCATCTTCATAACAAAGTCTGAGCTTCTTAACAACAAAGTCCATAACAAAGTCTAAGTCTCAGCTTAAAAGACAACCCCTCCATCTCGCGTCCTGTCTAGAAAACCCAGCACTTTCCTTCAACCCTTTACAAACTTAAGTAGTTAACACTCTTTATTTTGTATGTTATTGTGAAAAAGGATGCAATTTAATGGGCTTTGCTTTCATGGCCTGGAACATCATATTTCTAATCCTGGGAGTGAAAGGGCTTGCTAAGAGGCTGGGGGGGGGGGGGAGACACTCTGTCAAACCTCAGATCAATATCCCATATTCAGATTCTGTTCCAGTGGTGGCGAACCTATGGCACTCCAGATGTTCATGGACTACAATTCCCATCAGCCCCTGCCAGCACGGCCAATTGGCTGATAAGAATTGTAGTTCATGGACATCTGGAGTGCCATAGGTTACAGCTCTATACCATTAGGGTAAGAAGCCTTTATTATGGAAAAGACATACAGGCTGAAAATAGAAAGCAGGGATCAAAAGAGAACCCCAATATATGTGCTACTAGCCTCCCCCCTCCCCCCCCCAATACAAACTGCCAGTCTAGAAAGCAGGGAAGCAGGAATGCAAGAATGGCCAAGGACAAAAGGCACGGATAAAGATGCCGCACTGCGGAGGGCCGCTCAGTGAAAACCGCAAGTATTGTGCCTGGTACCGGTTGCTGATTGACAACTGCCAGGCTTCACTGTGAGTAAGGTGAGGTCAAGTAAGGATAGAAAATGAGCCCTGCGACCATTTGATTAACAAAATAAGTGCAGGCTGGTGGCATGGAACACATTCAAGAAGAGAATGAAAACTAAAACATCCCCTCCCCCCCCCCCCCCCATGCCCAGATCTTCCCCAGGACAGCCTCTCTCTCTCTCTCTCTCTGCTCCCTCCACCCCCCTCTTCTTCCTTCATGCGTGTTCACACAAACTTTCTCTCCCCCTCCCCCCATGTCCTTGCCCAAGAGCTGTTCAGGAAATCCTAAACTCCCCTTTCCGTGCACGAGCCAAATTCTCCCTCCAGCTGGGAGAGACAAGGAAGAAAGGAACCTCCGTGGAAGTCCATGTTTGTACTTTTCTGCCTTGAGGAAGAACCAACCCCCCGCCCCCGGACACTGACCAATGCTCAGGTGGACCTCTCTGGTCCTCGCAAGGCCTTCCAGGAAATGAAGTTCCCTGCAAAAAGGAAAAAAATGAAATAGGGGGGGAAATGAAGTAATTGGGAGTGCAGGTTTCATTTGGTTGTGGTGGGTTTTCCGGGCTGTGGGTTTTCCGGACTCTTTAGTTTGGAGAGGAGACGTCTGAGGGGGGATATGATTGAAGTCTATAGAATTATGCATGGGGTAGAAAATGTTGACAGAGAAATTTTTCTCTCTTTCTCACAATACTAGAACCAGGGGGCATTCATTGAAAATGCTGGGGGGAAGAATTAGGACTAATAAAAGGAAACACTTCTTCACGCAACGTGTGATTGGTGTTTGGAATATGCTGCCGCAGGAGGGGGTGATGGCCACTAACCGGGATAGCTTTAAAAAGGGCTTGGACAGATGTATGGAGGAGAAGTCGATCTATGGCTCCCAATCTTGATCCTCTTTGATCTGAGATTGCAAATGCCTTAACAGTCCAGGTGCTCGGGAGCAGCAGCCGCAGAAGGCCATTGCTTTCACATCCTGCATGTGAGCTCCCAAAGGCACCTGGTGGGCCACTGCGAGTAGCAGAGTGCTGGACTAGATGAACTCTGGTCTGATCCAGCTGGCTTGTTCTTATGTGGGGCCGTGGTCTGGTGGATCTTGTTCCTAACGGTTCGCCTGCATCTGTGGCTGGCATCTTCAGAGGTGTATCACAGAGGGAAGTCTGTTACACACTGTGTCCAGTGAGAAGGTTGTTCGTTTTTTGCTTTGCTTCGCACGTAAATCAATAAAAGAAATATCTGCTGTTTCCTGAAATATCATTTCAATGATCTCTTCAGGCTCAATTCAAAGGTTATCTCATAGCGACGTCATGAATCCTTTGAACTTGCTGCCCTAAAAACATCTAACCCCTGAATGGAAGGCCTGCACCACAAGAGCGGAAAGGAAAGTGTGTGGAGCACGGGAGGCTGAGATCAGGTTTATTGCACCAGAGTAAACCAACAGGATACACTTGCTGAATCTAATTGCCACACACAAAGCAGCCGCCTCTATCCTCACCTCTGCACCCCTCCCCATTTGGTCACCCCCAAAAGTCAGAGGTGGGATCCAGCAGGTTCTCACAGGTTCCCGAGAGTAGGTTACTAATTGTTTGTGTGTGCCGAGAGGGAGTTACTAATGGGTGATTTTGCCACGTGATTTTTGCCTTCGTTACGCCCCTTCTCTCAGCAGTAGCGCACAGAACTTGAAGCAGTCTAGCAGGAGGGGCACCGGCGTGCATGGCAGCCTGCGCCTGCATGCATTCGTTTCCCGCCCAAGGACCGGCGCAGCGGCTGCATCCTTGCCACAGCCCCGCCCAGGAATGCCCCGCCCCCATCATGCCCGGCCATGCCCCCGTCATGCCCCACCCAGCCCCATTGGCACTACGCCACAGTTTGAATCCCACCACCATGGGAACCTGTTACTAAAATTTTTGGACTGCCAAAAGTGAAAGCATTTTTAGGCTGTGCAGCTCTCCCAAGAACAGGACCCTGATAAGGAGGAGGGGCTTTCTGGCTAGGCTGAGAAGATCCAGCATAAGCACAAGCGAGGGATTATTTGGTGTCACAGCAAGACCCAAAGGCGATGGGACTGCGGAATACATTATATTTTGATGTTTTAGACTGTAAAAGCATAACGTCAGGTAACAATGTCATCCATTTTACACTTCAGAACACAGAATCGGGGGTCAGGGCTAAACAGATAAGGGATGTTGCTTGCAGTCCGGCATTCCTCACCAAACCAGACAAGATAAGGTCTGTCATTGATCAACAACTCTAATTCTTTGTTATACAATGGAAAGAAGATGCCAAGTCTAGTCAGACACGTGGTCTATACTTCAAGAAAGTTGATTTCAGTAAACTTAAGAAACTACTGGGTGTGAGAGCTCAGTGGTCTATACTTCAAGAAAGTTGATTTCAGTAAACTTAAGAAACTACTGGGTGTGAGAGCTCAGGGGGGAAGTACTTCTTTGCACACAAAAGACCCCAGCCTCAATTCCCAGCATCTCTGTTAGTAATATTTATTTGTTTGTTTGTTTATTAGTTTAATATTCCGCTCTCCCCCTGAGCGCTCAGGGTGGTTCACAACAAGATTAAAACATACATTAAAAACATAATTTAAATATCAGTTACATAAAAACAGAACCCATTTAAAAATGTGGATGGCGTCTAGCTACCCCACCCCCCCCCCTTGGTGTTGAAGACCTTAGCCTCAAATTCTGGAGAGCTGCCGCCAGTCTGTGTAGATAATAGGGAGTGTGATAGACCAAGAACATGATTCGGTAAAGAAGAAGAGTTTGGATTTATATCCCCCTTTCTCTCCTGTAGGAGACTCAAAGGGGCTGACAATCTCCTTGCCCTTCCTCCCTCACAACAAACACCCTGTGAGGTGGGTGGGGCTGAGAGAGCTCCGAAGAACTGTGACTAGCCCAGGGTCACCCAGCTGGTGTGTGTTGGAGTGCACAGGCTAATCTGAATTCCCCAGATAACTCTCCACAGCTCAGGCGGCAGAGCAGAGAATCAAACCTGGTTCCTCCAGATGCACCTGCTCTTAACCACTACGCCACTGCTGCTCTTCATGCCACCCACACATGATCCCACAAAAAGTGGTGGACATAGTCCTTTCTGACAGCCGTGAAATGCCTCTCTGAAATCTCCCCAAAGACTCCAGCCAATCACGGAGGAGAGCTGAGGAGGGAAGGAGCCAATTGGAAAACAGGTGCCTCTCCAGGCTGCCCTTTGGGGTCTAACAAGTTTTAAAGGGGAAACTTTAAAGGAAATTGACCTTCCATTTTGGTCTGAGCCAAAATGGGCTACTGATACACGAAAGTATTGTGAGGAAGGACCAGCCAGAAACGTTGGGTTCATTTTACTACGGGAAAATGAAAAGGGCTCCTGCCCACGTTCGCTGCAGGCCACGAGCATTTACTAACAAAGACTGCCCGTCAGCAGTGCCAAACGCCCGTGCCGAGAATGGCTCCAATGCATTCCCCAGTATGGAGGAGCTCATGTAGTTAAAAGAAGGAGGAAAGCTGGGCTCAGCCAGAACCAATGGGACACAGTGCTGAGAGGACGGTGAGCCAATCAAGAAGCAGGAGCCTCTAAGTCCCACCCTCCTCTCTAGGGAAATGGTCCGGAGGGAAAACGAGAGAAATGGAGGGTTTGGTTCTGTTTGAGCTGAGCTGACTTATTCATACATTGTATTAATTAAATTATACAAATTTACTAATCAATACATTGTATCAATACTTCATGACTCTACGTAGGGCAAACATAAGGCAGAACTTCGAAGAAACATTTTGGTATCTTCTTTTAGCTTACAGTTGGTACACGTTAAGACAGGGACGTACGCGATTCATAGGGAAACATCGACCAAGCATTCGTTTCCATGGAGATTGTATTAGTCACATTAGAGAACACAGAACATCACTGCAGCAAGCAAAGCAAATGCATTATTGCTGACGACACTCCAAAAGTTGCCAACAGTTAAAAACAAATGCCAGTTGTGTTGTTTTCAGACTGTGACCATGGTCTGGTGGGCCTTCAACAACGCAAGTTGAAATAAAAAACAGCAACTTCTGCCTCTCGTCTAGAGGGGATCATCCCACATGGTGGTCCCCTAAGCCAGCTCCCGCCCAACACATCTGGCAACTGAAAAGCCAGAGTCTAAGGCCCCTTCTGCACATGCAGAAAAATGCACTTTCAATCCACTTTCACAATTGTTTGCCTGAGCTGTGGAGGCTTATCTGGGGAATTCAGATTAGCCTGTGCACTCCCACACACGCCAGCTGGGTGACCTTGGGCTAGTCACAGTTTCTCGGAGCTCTCTCAGCCCCACCTACCTCACAGGGTGTTTGTTGTGAGGGGGGAAGGGCAAGGAGATTGTAAGCCCCTTTGAGTCTCCCACAGGAGAGAAAGGGGGGATATAAATCCAAACTCTTCTTCTTCTTCTTCCATTCCGCACGGTAAAATCCAGCTGCAAAGTGCATTGAAAGTGGATTGGAAGTGCATTATTCCACATGTGCGGAAAGGACCTAAGAGATCCCTCCTTACACCTTGCCCATGGCTTCTGCCCCTGGATAAAGAAGGCTATCAGGGCTACTAGTCTTCGAAGGACTTGTATGGGGTTTTTTTTAAGCAATTTAAGCTATTGGTTGCCACCATACTTTATGCAACTGAATTCTCCCAGTTAATTCCAAGGGGTACCAACCAGTACTTCATTTTGTCACTTCAGCTCCTGTTGTTGGCCAGTTTGTTGGGGGTAGAGGAGAGAATTATCCTCCCATGTACACATTCTAATGACAAACGCCTCCCTCGCAGCAGTTTCGGCCACCTTTCTACGCTAAAATGCTCCAAGCATATTTTTTTTTTGCACCTCCGTTGTCCTCTCCCAGCGCCCAACCAGAACTGTACAGAGAATTCTAAGCGAAACTGCTCCGAAGTTATAATTCTTCAGAACCGTTCAACAAATCTTTAGCTTTCCATACCTACTGGTTTGTTAAGGATGATTAAGTCTTTCTGAGAAAGGTGGACTGTAAACACTGTGGGGGAAAAATAAATTCCAATTGTATAAATAGGTAATATATTTTTTCCCCCGATGAGCTAGGACACTAAAAGCCAAGTATACAGGGCTGTCGTAAATGAGGTGTGTTGGAGGAGAAGGAAAAGAAGGAGCAGGACTTTGGATTTATATCCCCTTTTCACCCAGCTGGCACAAGCTAATCCGGTTCACCAGATAAACCTCCACAGCTCAAGTGGCAGAGTGTGGGATCAAACCCAGTTCTCCAGGTTAGAGAAAGGGCTTCAGTGGAGCCAATAAGAGGAGGAAAGACACGGATTTTGAGGTTTGGCATTTCTTCCTTTCTGACAATCAGAACATTCAGCCTGGCTATTTGACTCTTCATTTCCATGGGCAAACTGGTAAACACACGGAAGTCACCAAGTGTCCCAGAGTCCCCACTGCTCTCTCATCCAAGTGAAGGAGAGTTTGGACTGATACCCAGCTTTTCTCAACTGTAAGGAGTCTCCAAGCATCTTACAAACTCCTTCCCTTCCTCTCCCCACAACAGACACCTTGAGGGGTAGGCGGGGTTGAGAGAATTAGGCGTGAACTGTGATTGGCTCAAGATCACTCAGTGGGCTTCGTGTGTAGGAGTAGGGAAACAAATGCAGTTCACCAGATAAGAGTCCGTAGCTCATGTGGAAGAGTAGAGAATCAAAAGCAGTTCTCTAGATTAGAGTCC